>NC_059401.1:15847656-16154042 GCF_905220565.1 Melitaea cinxia
TGCTTGTTAATATCACGTACGAATCTGTATACTGTCTGTTTATATTTTTGCTTGAATTTGTCAAATGTTGGTGTTAATTTTATGTGGAAACTTTTGATTGACTTCTGATTTGACTGACTAGCCCGTTGGCGCAGTTTGTAGTTGCCCCTGCTTCTCGGGTTATGGGTTCGACTCCCGACTGAGTCTGGATCTCTGATATATATAAATATATATAACTGTAGCAGTCGGCTGTTACCCATTACACAAGCATTAAGTTGCTTAACATAAGAATAGACGACCGTGTGTGAATGTTATAAGACGTTAATATTTATTTATATAAAATTCTCGTGTCACAATGTTAGTTACAATGCTTCTCCGAAACGGCTGGACAGATTTTTATGAAATTTTGTGTACATATCGGGTAGGTCTGAGAATTGGCCAAGGTGTATTTTTCATACTCCTAAGTTATAAGGGAGGGGGGATAACGGGGGTTAATAACATATAGTGCAAAACAACGTTTGCGGGGTCAGCTAGTTTATTTATAATTTTTTTTCTTGCATGAGTATTGTAATAATTGTTTGATTAATAAAATAAAATACATATATAAAAATTGTATCCAGGTTGCGAGCAGTACAGCAAGTACTCAGGATACGGTCACAGTTTCCAGTGGGCTGGCGAGTATGTGGATCGGACACCCTATGACTGTTCCGGACGAAGACGCTGCTCAGTACTAGCCATCGATGCCTTGCCGAGTCGAGGGAAAGTTCAGGAGTATAGGATTGAAACCGTTACTAGGGAACTTAATAAGGCAAGTTTTTTTTTTTTTTTTTGTAATTGTGGTAAGCCTGGTTTAAATGAAAATGGTATATTAGAACGGCACACTCATAACAACCGCTCAGATGTAGCGGTGAGAGTAGTCGCCTAAAACACCGACGGTTTGCGGGTTCGATTCCCGCTCGGGATGGATGTTTGTATTAGTGCATATATTTATTTCCGGTTTGGCTATCTGTCCTTGTGGGTCTCCCCACCGTGCCTCGGAGAGCACCTTAAGTCGTCGGTCCTGGTTGTTATCATAAACGGTAATCATGTACAAAACCGGTGACTTATTTATAGGGTTGGGGGGAGAGGGGTGAAGCGGAGGGAGGGAGGGTGGGTTTTAACCCCCCCGGACAACTATTATCGTGTAAACCCCGTGGTTATGGAGATATCGTCGTTAAAGTTTTGAGGTTAAATTTTTAAATCGGAAAAATTAATTTACCACCTTTGTGGTTAGAGTAACGCTTGGCTCCAGCGCTGCGGGAAGTGCAGCCCTCCCTCCGCGCCTCCAGCTTAAAAAAAACACTAGGGGTAGGGCAGACCAAGACCACGTGGACAGTGGGGTGCTCCGATTCGGTTTTGGATATTTTTCGAATTTCTATACCTATATTCTAGCACGCAATGTTACTAATTTTATTAGAATATGTCTAACGCGTTATTTTGTTTTTGTTTAAAAGTGTCTATTTGTCAGTCGTTAAAGGTCAATTCGTATCGTATGTTGATCTTGCAGTAGAGATCGTTTTTACGAAAATTTGTTCGAAAATAACGCGTGAAAGTCGCTGAACGGAGCATGAGTGCTCTTGAATGTTTAGCTCAATAGGTATTCCTACATTGGTATAGTTGGTACTGGGGCATTATAAATAATTGTGTTTGCAGGCAAATAAAAAAAAAAACAACTTAAATTTTAACGACAACTCATAAAAAGTAGGAAATTGAATTTCTTTAATTATAGTCGCATTATTACAGATAACTCAAACATACTCGTCAGATCTTAAACGAATGGGATCATCAATCAGTGGGATAATGTTCAAAACAAAACACAATTTTTATTTGAAAGAGTAACTTGCCGATTCTTTGCTGCACAATTTACATTTAAATCGGTGGTAGCTTTTCAACTAACTAATATAATTTTAATCTGTTCAGTTACGATTCAGAAGTGAATTCTTTTGGAGTCCGCTCAAATAAGTTAAATTTTGATTTTGATTTTCCAGGCATGGGTGGGGTTCTCATTTTACACGGGGGATGACCCTGGTCCCCATTTCCCCGGTGTTGCGACTGGTAATTGGGGCTGTGGGGCCTTCGGAGGCTCTGCCCCTCTTAAGGTGCTCATACAGATGATGGCGTTAACGCAGGCTGGAAGACCCATGGCGTATTACACCTTCGGAGATGTTAAGTTACGGGATGATATCATTCAAGTATATGAGTTGCTGGCTAAACATAATGTTACAGTTGGTAAAAAAATTGTTTTAGTAAATTTCTTTACATTAAAAGCACGATATAGTAATTTTTTGTTATATTACCGATTTAATTAAAGTATTTTGCTTATAAAAATATATCGTTACTGGACGGCACACATCCAGCTATCACTCATCCAAAAACATCTTACTATAATTTATAATATTAATAAATTTAAATATAGTTGAACAATATGATACATTTAGATATATTATATATGAGACTCAAATCAAAAACATATAATATTTTAAACGAAGTATCTCAATTTGATTAAGAAAATAGTTGTATATTGTTTTATACATTTGAAATAAACAAACCTTTCAGGGCAGTTATATGAATTAATTTACAAATTCTGCAAAGGAGATATTGAAAAGATCAGCATTTTTTCATATTTGGAACAAATTTTAGAGAAAAAAGTTTCTTCAAGCAAATCACAGCCAATGGATTATGTAAGAAACATTACATTAATAAGCACTTTCTACTGTTTTTACTTTATGTTATCCTTCACTAAATAGTTTGAATGGGTTCACAATTCCAGCGATAAGACTGCCTATGTTCATCTTTCTTTGTTAAGATATGTTATAATTATTAAAATTGAAAAAAAAAAGAGTTATTAATATGTATTCGTTTATTTATTTTAGAGCGATGAAACAGAAAAGTACGCAATACCAGCCTCGGTTGAAGAAGATTTTAACAGATCTCCAGAAATGTTTACACCAGATGAAGATGATGAGGTCACAGTCAAAGAAGAATTGTCCGACGCTAACGGAATAGATACATCATCAAGCGAACAAGAAGTTACTAACAAAACTAAAACAGGCCTAACTTCAAGATTATTTGATGCAATGGAAAAAATTGACAATGACAGCGGACAGTTAAATCTAAAAAGTCCTCAAAAATCTATATTCAGACAGAATTCTGAAATATCCGAAAGCTCTATGGACGTTGAGGAAAAATTGCAAACGGATTTATCATCAAATGATAAAAAGAAGTTAGCTAGAAAAATAACAGACTATTTTTCAAAGAAACCACTTTGATGGTCATTCATTAAATTGTATGTTTTTGTGTATTAAATATGAATTTGCTCCGTTTTTTGTTTTTAATTTTTCATGAATAAAATTACTAATATTTTTAAAAAATATTTAGGGCTGGTGAAACATCACCGGTTGTGAATCCTATTTGACGGATGACGATACAAATAGACTGACAGCGGGACGTAGAATAGATCAGTAGGACCTGTTTCTTCTCAATTAACAAAACTGCAAGTTTAATATTAATATATGCGCATAGAAATATCTCTTAAATATAGCAGAATACGATGGTAAAACAAGCCCTTAGAGTGCCTTAGAGAGTGTTAGTACAATTATTATGTTAGTACTACTACTAGGCAATCCATTTTCTAAGTTGTAGAAGTATATCGTGATTACCGATTGTTTTTTTTTATGTCACTAGGTTGGCAAACAAGCGTACGGCTCACCTGATGGTAAGCGATTACCGTAGCTTATAGACGCCTGCAACACCAGAAGCATAGCAAGCGCGTTGCCGACCCAATCCCCAATCCCCCCAAGAGCTCTGGTCAACTTATTCACCAACAGGAACACAATATTGCTTGAAAACAGTATTATTTTGCTGTGATCTTCTGTAAGGTCGAGGTACTACCCCAGTCGGGCTGCTCCATATTTTGAACAGGAAATTATTGCTGTGCCCTACCTCAGTAGATTTCAGCAGATTGTATTTCTTAAGTGATAAACAAAGCAATTAATTACCTATAAATTAATATTTTTTTAAATCCGGTATTCGGCCAGATATTATTTAAGCCGCCGGATAGGCCGGATACCGGATAGTTGACGGATATCCGTTCACACCCAACAGATAAAAGTTTTCGTTCTATTATTCTTTTTCACAATCGAACACTCACTCGATCGATTAAAGCGATATTTTTATTGAAACTTTTAAGTGAAACAGGTCCTAAAGTCCTATTCTATCTCCTTGTACGGGTCAACGCACATTGAGCAATATGATTGTTTTGCTAATTAGTAACCTCTTTAATTTAGCTGATTTATTACGAAATTGTTATTTTTCTTATGCAGATTTCTAATGAAATTGATATTTGTTTGCTACGAATGACGTCAAATGACGTCTGTACTTCTGCCTATATATACACAAAATAATCTTAATAAATTTAGTGTTAGATCGACTTTCATTGGGTTTGGTTTCCCTCATAACCTTCCCTCACATGTCATCTCTCACTCAACCATAGACTGTACCATACAGTTTTTTGGTCCTTCGAGCTGGTCTCACTCACACAGACAGGACCATACAGTTTTTTGGTCCTTCGAGAATACAGCCTTGCTGCTGACAAGCTGCGCAGTCATTTTGAACCTGCAAGCTAGAAGACAACAGTCTTACTTCGAGGATACATACAGTTTTTTGGTCCTTCGAGAATACAGCCTTGCTGCTGACAAGCTGCGCAGTCATTCTGAACCTGCAGGCTAGAAGACAACAGTCTTACTTCGAGGATACATACAGTCGTTGATCCTTCGAGAAAAAATAAATATTTCTTCGAGAAATCACTCAAGAAAACAGTCAATCAAGACTATAAACTCTACGGATTTCCATCGACATTTGGAGAATCCAGATACAGTGGCCACAACACTCACGTGGAATTTGTGTGACTGCGAATCGGTTGACTGGCTTCCCAGAAGCGGGTTCCACCAGTTAAATTGAGAAGGCGCAAACAAGGTCGCACTATCCACTGAGAGACTGGCCTGGACCTCTGAAGACGGTCCTATCAATTATACATCAACGTCAGCATTAAAAAATGATGAAAATGGAGGGATCACTTCAAATTTCAAATGCCACTAAGACCTCACCGACGGATCGAGGTCAGGCAACCGAATTGATGTCACTGCAAAGAACAAACTTCCGAGCTTTTCATCGACAAATAAATCGCTTGAAAGTAGATGAAATCCAAGACAAATGGGAGCTGGAAGACGAGTTACGCAACATACAATCGCGCTGGAACTCAATAGACGCTTTGCACTTGCAAATAGATAATATCCTACAAGGATCGGATACCCAGTACGATAGTGAGTTTTACGCCTACGAAGATTCATATAAGTCAATCAAAAGGGCGTTGAATCTTAAACTCACATCGACCATTCATCATGAAAAATCGACACCACAGATCGACTTGCCTACATTTACAGGCAAATATACGCAATGGCCTACGTTTTATGACTTATACGTAGAAAGTATTCATAATAACAATTTGATTACAAAAACTCAGAAGATGCAACACCTAAAGAGCAAATTACGAGGAGATGCTGAACGAATCATCCAACATCTAACTATCTCAGCGGACAACTACGACACAGCGTGGGAATTGTTGACACACAGATATAACAATCCACAATTGTTATTTACTAAACAAATCGAAATCTTTATTAATCAGCCAGCCGCTCAAAAACAATCAGCGTACGAGATTAGACGTATTTACGACACGTCAATGGAATGTATCTACGCTATTAAAAACCTGGGTATCGATACAAGTACCTGGGACCCATTACTAGTTCATATTATTACAAAAAAGCTGGATACAGTCACCTATAACGACTACAAGGAAGCCCGGAAAATGCCACGAGAATTACCTTCACTCTCGGAGCTAATGGACTTCTTAGAGAGCAAATTCATCGCTTTAGAACCAAGCGGCATAAGAGATAGAGAAATGTTGTCATCATTCAAAAAATATAATCAACAAAAATCAGTTAATAACAAGACTTACAAGCCTCAATTTCAAAAGGAACATCGGTATGGAAAATTAATAAACAAAGAATATCAAAGCGTTGCGACATACATGTCAAATTGCCCGATTTGTGACAAGAAACATCCCTTATACAAATGCGAAAGGTTTATCAAATTAACACCGGGCGAACGTTATCGAATTATCGAAGATTTTAACCTTTGTCATAATTGCTTGTACACACATAACAAGAATTTATGTACGTCAATGAAAAAATGCAAAGTATGTAAAAAGAGTCATAACACAATGTTACATGACGCCTATACTATAAACATTAATAAGCAGTCTACAAACTCGCTGACTGACATGTCCAGTGGGTCATCAACCCAGCTGAATACTCAAACTCCGCAAAAATATCAAGTGTCCTCCTGTGTCCTGAATAGGCGGGGTAGTACTAAGACTACTAAGAAACATGTGAAAAGTAATAAGAAAGATGAAAAGAACAAAACCAAATTTTCTGTAAACGAGGACCTTCTACGAGCCTTATTAAAAAATCAAACAAGTATCATAGAAGCGCAATATAACATTCTTCAGAGGAATGAAGTTATAATGAACAAGCAATTCGAAATAATACAGAAATGTCTAAAGAATCTTACCTTTATTACTAATCGAACTGAGAAGGTGACTAACAATGAATTACAAATTTTGTCATCTTCAGTCTCAGCTATGATTATTTTATCAAACCTACGACGCTTGCAAGAAAGCGTTATAAACACTTTAACAAGCCTCGCAAACGGTCATTTAGACGATCATTTTTGCTGCCTGAACAATTGGAAGAACAATTAAATATCATATACCGACATATACCGAATGACCTGACTTTGCCTGCCGATAAAAACGATTTTAAAGAACTTTATAAGTTAATGAAGGTCAACGGCGACATTGGTTCTTCTTATTTGATAATCGAAATCAAGATCCCCTTGGTAATTAAGGAAAATTTTGAACTGGATAGAGTAATAACCCTTCCTCAGCAGCATTATAACGTAGAATTTATCGCACCATACATTGCATTCAATCTACAAAAGGACTTACTACTCATCTTGACAGAATCAGATGTAGAAAATTGTGTCCACATACAGACAAACAAATTATTATGCGCTCTCGATAAGCCGATATACGAATTACAAATAACCAGCGGAATGTGTAACTTGAGTATACACAATACAACAATATGTAAAACAAAGGAGGCACCATGTCGCGTGCGCTGGGTCAAGTTACATAACAATAACATGTGGCTTTATTCCTGCTGTGGGAAATGCACAGTGCGCATATTTTGCATTGACACTGGAGTTGTATTGACAACACTGACCGGGAATGGCCTTTTACAAATCGGTCAAGGTTGTACAATAAAAGGTGACACCTTCTCTATATTCACTCAAAATAGTTACATGAGCCAAGTTAAGGTCCAAGAAAACATATCGATCCCAGCCGATTATTCAATATTAAATTCCATAATAAATACTTCGGATTTCCAACTGTTTACACCCGAGGATCATGAAGACTTGTGGCTCCGGATGAAGTCTCAGATCATTAACCTCAAGGAGCAGGAAAACGCATCACTCAGTATACACGATATACATCAGTACTCTGTCTTGTATATAATCTTAGGGTCTATCATTGTTGCGGGATGTCTCTACGGTACCATGCGATATCGCAGAAACAAAATTATACAGAGCAGTGCTGTGAAAGACGTCTCCACGACCGCAGTTCCAGTTGCAGCAGATACGAACGAAGACCAGGAGGCCCCCGCTCCCCCGAGCGCGCGACCGCGATTCGTTCGACTGGACATACCAATTAAAGTGTAGTGCAGTGATGATTATTATATCAGTTATTTAAATCTAGGTACTTAAATTTTAATTGTATTGTTATTATTGTTATTGTAGATTTTAATATCAAAATTATCTTTCTTCTTTGAGTCGGCAGGATGTACGGGTCAACGCACATTGAGCAATATGATTGTTTTGCTAATTAGTAACCTCTTTAATTTAGCTGATTTATTACGAAATTGTTATTTTTCTTATGCAGATTTCTAATGAAATTGATATTTGTTTGCTACGAATGACGTCAAATGACGTCTGTACTTCTGCCTATATATACACAAAATAATCTTAATAAATTTAGTGTTAGATCGACTTTCATTGGGTTTGGTTTCCCTCATAACCTTCCCTCACATGTCATCTCTCACTCAACCATAGACTGTACCATACACTCCTACTGTTGAATAATAAATAAATATATATATCTTATAACATTAACACACGGTCGTCTGTTCCTAAGGTAAGGAACTTAATGCTTGTGTTATAGGTAACAGCCGGCTGATAAAGCTAAATATTTTTTCATAAGTACATGAAAATAATGCAAATATAAATACAAATATTACACCCAGACTCAGGCGGGAATGAACCCACAACTCGCGCAGTAGAAAGCAGGGCCACTACAAACTGCGCCAACGGGCTAGTCAAAAAGTTAAAGTCTAATCATAACTTATTTGCAGGATAAACTTTCTCCACAACTGGTGAAGCAGGCCCAAATCCAAAAGATAGACATATTTAGAATAAAAACTAATAAACTATCAAGTCTTTTTTATTTTTAAAATGCACCACTGAAACATATACTCCATTTTTTATGTAAGATATTACCAAAATTATATTAAAACAGCTTTTTAAAAGAGTAAAGACGCAATTTATTGCCGATTCTTCTATGCAGATTTTATATTTATAATCGTAGGTTGCTTTACTTTAAAGATATTTAATTACGCTTCAGGCTGAAATATCCCACAGCGGGGCATAGGTTTCTTTCCCGATGTAGGAGAAGGATCAGAGCTTAATCCACCACGCTGCTCCGATACGGGTTGGCGGAATATTCCCTACCAAGAGTAATGATTGCTATCTTATTATTATATCATTATTATCTCTCGCTTAACGTGCTCTCCGAGACACGGTGGGGAGACCAACTAGGACTGCACAGATACCCAGTCCGCTGCGAACGTCTGTATGGCCAATACAAATGTTTGTCATGTGCGGAGATCGAACCCGCAACCGCCAGCGCACCAGCCACAAACCAGCACTGTGACCGTTGCGCCAACGTGTCGTCTACTACTTAGGTAATTAGTGTATTAAAATCTAATCTAATTATAATTTGTAAAATGAAGTTTCAAGAGTTCTTTTGAAGCCCATTTGAATAAAGGAATTTTTGATTTTGATTTACAGTTCAGTTAAAAGTAGTTGTTATGAGTAATAAGGCATAAAATAAATGTTATAGATCCTTACATATTATTGCACAATTAGTAATATGGTAAAACGCAAATTGGTTAAATTTTTATTTAAAATACTAGCTGACCCGGCGAACTTCGTATCGCCTAACACAAACTTTATCGTATGGTATTAAAGTTCAAATTGACTTTTAAGTATTATCACAAATCTTTTGTATGGGAGTATAGAAAAGTGTTGTTTTTAGGCTTTTCAGGAAATTTAAATTTTTTTTTTTTTTTTAGCATTTTTCTCTCCGTAAGAACCATCCTCGTACTTCAAGGAATATTTTAAAAAAAGAATTAGCGAAATCGGTCCAACCGTTCTCGAGTTTTGCGCTTAGCAACACATTCAGCGACTCATTTTTATATTATAGATTAGTTCAAGTCTGATCTGAAATCTTTTAAATCTATACAATTTTTATAAATGTCTGTCTAATTAAAATATTGCTTATCTTGTAATATTGAGTATTATTAATCAGTTATAAGTTTTGATGTACGGCTTTTGGTATTTCCTATAAAAGTTATTAATGAACGCAACAAACAACAGTAGCGACGAAGCGCTTAAAGTGAGAGTTGTTAATCCGATAAACTGACTTACTGACGTAACCACACAGCTTACAATAGCACACACAGCTTCAAATAGGCCACAAGAGCATAATAATTATTCACTATTTTTAACCGACTTCCAAAAAAGGAGGAGGTTCTCAATTCGACTGTATTTTTTTTTAATGTATGTTACATCAGAACTTTTGACCGGGTGGACCGATTTCGACAATTTTTTTTAATCGAATGATGGTGTGTGTCAATTGGTTCCATTTAAATTTATTTGAGATCTAACAACTACTTTTCGAGTTATATCTAATAATGCGTTTTTACTTGACGCTTTTTTCGTTGACCTACTTTGTATTATACCGCATAACTTTCTACTGGATGTACCGATTTTGATATTTTTTTTTTGTTGGAAAGGGGATATCCGTAGTTTAGTACCGTGATAAGGAAACCAGGATCTGATGATGGTATCCCAGAGAAATCGAGGGAAACTCTCGAAAATTCGCAATAACTTTTTACTGAGTGTACCGATTTTTATGATTTTTAATTTGATCGAAAGCTAATGTTTATCATGTAGTCACATATAAATTTTATCGAGATCTGGTAACTACTTTTTGAGTAATACTACTTTTTGAGTATTACTCGTCGATGTAATTGAAGTCGGTTTTTTTTTCGTTTGCGAGCAAACACAATTATCTTAAGTAACACTATCATCCCGGAATGTAAATTCTGCTAAGAAGAGCCGACAATAAACTTTCTTATTCTTTAAACCATCAATTACCATATGAATTACTCAATTATTATATAACATATCCTGCATGAAAACGCATTAATAAACCCTGACTGATGATTGATTCAGCCTATAAGAACCCACTGCTGGGCATAGGCCTCTTTCTACATGTAGGAGAAGGGCCGGAGCTTCACCACGCTGCTTCACTGCAGGTTAATAAACTCTACAAAAGAAAAATAATTCTTTGATAGCGCGTATTTACTTGACTATTTTTTCGTCTACTTATTTTGTATTATATTACTTGTCGATGCAATTAAAGTAGGTTTTTTCGTTTTCGATCAAGTACAATTATTTAAACATTCTTCCTAAGAAGGAGGAGGTTCTCAATTCGACTGTATTTTTTATGTATGTTACCACAGAACTTTTGACTAGATGGACCGATTTCGATTTAAATACGAGTTAGATATATCTGATAACGCATATTAGCTTGACATTTTTTCGTCGATCTACGTTGTATTTTCCTGGAACTGTTCCTGGATATAGCGATGTTGATGAATACTATTTTAATCGAAAGCTGATGCTTGTATTGTCGTCCTATTTAATCCCCAGATACATCGGCGGAGGAGTACTCCGTCGTGGAGCTGTTCAGGAAGAAATTCGTTTTGTCTCAAATCCTGAGTTGATCGTCTCTCTACTATTCACAGAGGTCATATGGCACCTACCGAAGCGGTTATGATTATAGGTATGAAATGCTTTTTATACCACCAGTGCGGCAAACATGCAAACAATGTGGCTGATAGTAAGCGGCAAAAGTGTATAAACGTGTTGCCGATCCAATTCTCAACTCTGACTAGAACCTCTAACTACCTTATTCATCTTATGAATACAACACTATATGAGAATTAGATTATGAACAAGATTAAGAAGTTTTCTTGTTGTGCACTTTCTCGTATTTACTTATCATAAAACTATTAGTTACGTAATTGATAAAGTGGACATAAATGTATATACGGCTCAAAGTTTAGTTTTTCCAAACAACCCTAATATAACCTATAACTTTTTGACGTAAGTACGTAATTTTTAAAACACTACACCAAATATAACCTTTCTAAATAAAACCTTTGGAAGCGAAACTATTAAAATTATTGAAAAATTTATTGAAATTTATAAACAAAATGTCTTTAATTATTACGTTAATATCATTTAAATATATATTTTTTACACTCTAGGCTTATAGTGGTTTCTCATTTAACACTAATAAAATAGAACGAAGTACAAACTACCCCGCTATAGCTACAGGGAGCTGGGGCTGTGGTGCCTTTGGGGGTAACGCTCGCCTTAACCTTATTACAACTAATGGCCTGTGTGGAGGCGGACAGGCCAATGTCCTATTATACCTTTGGAGATGTTGAACTAAGATCACAATCATCATATCAACAAAATGTATAGTTTTCTTGTACAACATAAAGTTACTGTTGGTAGGTAATATAGTTAACATTTTAAAAATACCTTAGAAAACAGTTTTTTTTTTACTTTTTATATATTTTGAGAGTGAAATGTCGAACTTCAATGTAATACATTTTTAATTTTCAGGCGAATTGTATAAATGTATTCTAGAGTTCTGCGATTCTGAAATCCCAAGAGAAAATTTCTATGGATACTTGGAAGATCATATAAAGGAAATATAGTGCTTCTTTGTAAAATTATAGTCACAAAATAAAACACATACCATAATATAATTAAAATTATTTATTATCCTTCCTCATATTTCTAGCATACTAAACGTAATAAGTGTATAATAATAAATAATTGAATAGTAATTTAGTTTTGAAATATTTCAGCCATATAATAATAACATGATAGGTTTTAACTAAACGAAACATGCAAAGTAGGCAAATTATTTTTATTAGTATCGTAATAATGTTGTACTAAAACTAAAATATATTAGCTACATAATTTGCTAGACTAAAAATAAATAGTTTAATTTTACTAGCGACGCTTCAAATAAGTGTTTAAAAACTCTCTTAAATTACAAACTTTGGCGAAATATAACAATATAATTATATATGTATCATTACAACAGCCTAGCTATCAAATGCACTGCTGGTAACTTTTGTTCGTTTATTTGTTAATTATTATTTTGTGCTGGCAACTGATATATAAAATGGATTCCTTAATATATTCTTAATTAATTTGTATAATCAATGGTTCTTATTATTTTTACCAAGAAAAATTTCAATAATCGAAATAACTTGACAATAGGTATGGCGTCACAGTCATATACAAAAGCCTTATATAACCTCCTGGGCTCTGGGGCACTTTAACATCATGGGGCTCCTATGACTATAATATTTAGTATCGTTCGATTTTCTCGAAACAGATATACATATCGGCAGTATCGGTTATGCTGATCTGGCAGTAACTTGAGCCCTTATGATTGCGAGGCGTTGGACACTTACGCAGAAAATATCCTGCCTACTGAAGGCTTGCCTCACTATATTGATAGAGGACAGCGAAAACTCGGCAAAAACTGACTGGACGCGTAATTGTCTGAATGGTAAATAGTCTTACACCATCAATATGTTTCCTTTTTCATTGTATCATCACGAAAAATAACTCCATAATAGTTCTGTACTAAAACAGTTTTTTCCTTTTCCCATTTCGCTCAATATTACGACTATTTAATAATAATTTAATTACTGACATCCATTTTATATATCTTTTTACAATTAGTGTTGCCATTTTAGTTATACCAATACAGGTTTTAAGGTACATTCAGTAAAGTGCGAAATTTTGCGCAGTTTCGACAGCTGCTAATCTATATTGGTGTATTCTTTCATAATACAATGCGGCATGATGTTAAACAATACATTTTAAATTTACACAATTGTACAATATTTTCAAGAACAGATACAGAGCGAACAGTAATTGAACGAGTATTTCAATAGTGTTTTTTCGTATGGTAACATTATCAACTTTCAAAACTATATTATTTTATCATACTTGATATTGCAAGTTTCACCGATTGTGATGTGATGAGATATTTTTATTTTCAAATACGAGAAATAGACGAGGGGAAACATGCCCTAAGTATTAAGACTACATCTGTTCTTGAAAACAGAACAAGCGAGTAACTAGCTAACTTATGCCTTCTGCTACTTCCATCAACATAATTTCAACTTTTCGCTTTGTACATAAAGTTCAAAATGCATTGACGTAAGAAGAGACGGTTTGTACTCATTAAAAAGGTAAGTATTTGCCGCGTTAAACACTTCAAATTAGACTAATTTAAAACTTTTCAATACCCACGAATGCAAATCAACACATCACTTATGTTAAAATAGGAAAAAACTTAGTCCAGTAGGTGTTTTAGTAATGTAGCTTATATTAACAACGTATTCATATACTTCTGATTTATCGACAATAGCAAACAATATGTCATCAATAATCCATCCATATATTACAAGTGACTATAAACAGTTTTGATAACGCTGTCCTATCTCGATCCACTTAACTTACATTGTAGCAAATCTATGGTATATAAAACTATATAATTTCAAACATAGGGCGTTCTGACAGAAGCGGCTATCTGAGATTTATTATTTTTTATTTATTTATTAAAAACGATTTTACATTATTTTTCTTACATAGATCGCTATTCATCATGTTCTATAATTAAATTGAAAAAAGTTGTAAGTGTAAAATACACTTTTAATAAGATGTCAAATGTACAATTTTGTCTTACCATTAGATTATGTTATCGAGCAAAACGGAACGGTCATGGGAGACAGTGAGTATATAAAGGGTTCATGGACGATCTTTACAAGCGTATATCACGGACACCCCTAGAGGCATCCTCTTGTTAAGCTATTCGTAAACAGCGCTGCTCTGTAAAAAATTTCATTTATAACAAAAAGAAATAAAACTTTCATCAATACGGGCTATAATTGCACAATCGTAAAGAACTTGTAACTTTTGAAACTTTGTATTTCATCATACAAATCCTAAGTTACATAACAGGTCAGGCTGTTTACTCCTAAACTATTCGAGTATAAGTTATCCAGAACAATGAGTGCGACTGGTCTTAGTCGCGATCGAACTGCAAGCGAATGGTGTTCTGTGAGGGTTCAAAATAACATGCACATATTTTTGTCCATATTTAAAAAATATACGTTTTTATGGCAGCAACGATTAAGCACGACTCAAGGAAAAGGTGCTTGGAAACTATAATTTTATAATAAATTTTGTTTGATTTAAAACCGATTTAATAACTTTTATTTCTAAAACTTATTTCTGCAACCAACTTTCAAAAATATGCAGTTTTAGTGCATTTTTAAAAGTTACAAGCTATCTGTAAACTCCGACTGATAGTCTGTGAATTTGAATTCTATCATGACCTTTTGAGATGAACTGAAATTTCATTAAAATTATTAATTCAAAAATAGTTCAATCTATGGACAGAAGGTCAGTAAATGATATTTTTAAACGTGCAAATTTTGATTTAACAATTATTATTTCAAAAAACGCTGAATCATGCTTATTCGTC
Source organism: Melitaea cinxia (assembly GCF_905220565.1). Classification (NCBI taxonomy): domain Eukaryota; kingdom Metazoa; phylum Arthropoda; class Insecta; order Lepidoptera; family Nymphalidae; genus Melitaea; species Melitaea cinxia. Next base: position 15,862,784 of record NC_059401.1, read on the forward strand.
TTTAGTATGAGTCATGTTTGTTTAGATTTTTAGTGACTATGAATCCCTTAGCATAAACACAGCAACACCCTGTCACCCGCCCGAGAGAACCCGGGGCAAAACGCTAGTAAGCTCCTAAATTAGATATGACTTCATAATATATGTATTTATGTATGTACAATTTGGAACAGCGAACGTTTCCTTTATCAAATATTAGAATTTGTTTTATTAAAGCGAATGCAAAGAATACATATATTGTTAATGAATTCAAAATTTATTTATATTTTTTATTTAATAATATTCCTTCTACATATTCCACCTTTCCGCTATCCATCTTCAATATCCATTTTGTTCTATTGTTAAGTAACGTATAATTGAGACAATTATGCTTGTCACGAGAAAATTATTTTCGAAAATGAATCTCGAAGCTATGTATTCTCTTAGATATTGTTATGGATAAGGCAACTGACTATGTATTAATGGAAATGTTTCAAATTTATTATTTAGGAAAAACTTATTTTACTCATATACAATATAGTTAGTATTGTATGTGACTAAAATATTCTTTAATTTTAATTTAAGTTTACAAGGTTTATTTATTATAAGCTGAGTCTGCAAATAGGAGATTTTACGGACGGCGCGTTTTTAAACTTTCGACGCTACATCGACTCATTACAGAGCCTCTGTACCATAAATAGCAGGACCTTTACGTTATTGACACTACCTATATAATTAATTGTCACTAAAGTAATTTAAACCCCTTATTTAACCAAACGATTTTACCATTCATTCATGATCTACCGCCCTATACCGTTATTTGTTATCCTTATTAAGACCTACATGTTAACTATGTAACAATATAAAACGCAACATGAAACAATATTCTGGATAACTTATCAAAAACATTTTCGCACATCATAATTTTGTCAAAATATACTCAAAATATTCCACCACAGAAGTAGTACTAAAGACAAAATTATTCAAAGACGACGTACGCCCGGTTATCTACCTAAAGTATTACGATGCCAAGAGAAAAAAGATTTATATACAATTAAATAACCGTTAAATAAATAGTAAAAAATAGACAAGTTAAAAAGTGCTTGAAGCTAACTATGCTAAGCGATAGATAAAAATAAATAAACAAACGAGGGCGATATGACTAGATCTTCTTGTTACTAGGATCTACAATTCATAAAAGCACTATGCGCATCTCTTCATATCTTTATCATATAAATAGATATATAATAATTTCGAAATCTAATATTTGTTTATTTCCGATTGAATATTGGCAATCATCTTACTAACTAGCATCGGACGGTGCTCAGTTATCGAGGCGTTTAGTCGTAACGACGCAGGTCCGATACGATCGGCTCGCAATCGGCTCGCGAGCGTCGTCTCACGTGATGCGCTCGACACCGCCCGATGGTCTACATTCGCGTCAATAATCCGCTTTCTATTCTCAAATCCTTTCATTACATTCAAACAATCTTTAATATACCAACCGCTTTCAAGGCTACGCGAGCGCTACGACGAAGTAATTTGCGAACGATATAAATATGCATGTATTTATAAAATTTTTAGAAGTTAAATAGTTTAATCAAATTCGATTTCGTAATACTAAGATGTATTTGATCGATTTAGAAATTTATCGTTACTGATGACATGAAATGTAAGTACACGTTTCTCTTGTTTTTCTTACTGTTTTTTTTTTGCATTATATTTTACATTTTTAAGTAACGGTAAAACGTTTCAATAGTAATAATTTTGACTAAGACGATAAGTGAATGAGGATACTCCGATATACAAGAATAGATGAAATGGTGCGGGTCTATAATTAAATAAAATGGCGAAGCTAGTTTATTAAAGTCGCGAATGACATGATATAGGATCAGTTACACTACGATAGTACCGATAGAGTATATAAAAATTCGCGACAGACTACAGTGGACCCGAGAGTGAAGCGGCGCGGGCGCCACCGGGAGGCCGGTGTACGACTACTCTCCGTACTTCCGCTCTCTGACTCCTCGACGACCGACGTGGCACTGCGGTGATAAAGATCGATCTAGATGAAACCGTCAGCAGTCAGTGAACGAGGAACGAACTGAAAATGTTCGGCAAAATCTGCCAACATGAAAAACATTTAGATACATTTAAATAATTGCAAAGCTTACCCTGTATCCTAGAATCACTTTGTGGGCGATCGTTTTATACATTCAGAGAGGTCATTTTAATCTAGTAGAAACGATTGCTCTGTTGCAATATTATAAGGGAGTTTTTAATTTTAATCAGTATAAAGCTATACATAAGTACACAATATCATTAGTCGCTCGAACTTCGCCGCGGAGCGCATTGAGGTGTCGAGCGTGTTACTCCTACATTACCCACGACGTGATATAATCGTTAATCGATATATACTAAGTATACGTTTCCGCTTTGGCATCGATTGAGTCTGTAACCAGCACTTGGCAGACCGCCGCCCCGCCGTCGTCAGCGCTGCACCTCCGACCCGAACTCAACAATCCTAACAAAATGCAACACATTTCATCTAACCGCGCCAAACTTGTTCCGACACGACATTATATCTGAGTCATTGTGACGTATCCGTCGCGTTGACTGTAAAGCGACTTCGTCGAAACATCGGAAGATCGGCTCCATTGTAAAAACACACGTCACGAATAATTTAATAGTTTACATAAATAATGAAATAAATAATAGAATATAAACTTATTATTATAAAATGAAAACGCTAAAACTATTAAAAAGCGTAACAATATTGCACGAACATGAGATAGCGAGAAAAGAACTAGGTACCTACGCTTTAAACGAGACCGGTACAATTTTCATTAATCGTTTTAACTTACGCGGCTTATTAATAAATTAAACGCCTAAAACTAGAATACTATATCAATATAATATAATTATTTTGTGTAAATATAAAATTCTATGTCTTGTGGTGAGAGTAATATTTGACTAGAGGCGGGCGGCGGCAGTTTCGCTACCGCACGCGGTAAGCAGAGGATCTTATCAACACCTGCACACAGAAACTTGCACATCACCCTGTTTGGAATTCTACTAAACATTCCAAAATAGTGACTTAGAACAAAATAATTGTAGTTTTGTCAACTCTCCGTTCCTGTGTACAAGTCGGTTAACGTTAGACATCTGCGCCTCTTATTAATAGAAACATATGAACCTACGTGGGACAAAAAATTGTATTTTCTGTGTGCGGTTACGATACCTTCGTCCCTCGCCACGTTTAGGAGTAGAATGTAGAAGTCCTTCAACTAATTCATAACGAGAACTTTTATTATTATTGATCGGATCATGTTTTAGCGGACGGAGATTTTTAGCTGTGACTTTTGATAAATGATAAATCTACAACAATTTTTTTTTACATATTTTTGATTACAATTCCATTTTCGGTTCCAACGACTACAATTATTGTTTTGTTTATGAATTATTTCTACATTACATTCCGAACGTCGAGGTTGAAGGTGTTCATCTATATTTTTATAAATAGTGTGCTAACAATATGAAGCCATGAAAGGTGATTTTGGCGTGAGGAAAAGATAATACGCAAGTAATAGCCTTCCTTTACTTCACGTCAAAAATATTTTTGCTCCAAGACACTCTTTATAAAAATAGAATTATTTTCGCCAAAAACGTTTACGCCAATCTACTCTCAATATGCATATAGTAAGGTGGTAAATGGCACATACATTTTTGGCCGATGTGTTTAAAGCTGTTGTTCAAACAACGGCACACCGGGCGCTGACCCGCGCGCACGCATTAACATCTAAGGTATTTCATATTATATTATAATTTTATATTGGTACGTTTTGATTATGAATCTATGTTTTTTTCTGTAGAAATTACGCTAGTATTTTTTTTTTGTTGTTGTCTGTATCGCTCCCCATTGTCGACTCCCCGGACGTATTTCACTGCTTAAACACCCTTACATGTATAGATTACATATGTTAATATATAGACACACACACATGAAATAAATATAAGGGGACGCACGCTCTTTGAGAATTGACATCGCATTTCTGCGAGTGACCGCCCGCACACATATACATATTTTTATCTGTACATTTTCCTACTATATATATTTTACATATGTATAAATTGAAGGCGTTCGATTTGCTTGGGGGCAATATTCAAGTTTTTATAGAGTTTGGCACGTGCGAGAACCGTCCCCAAATATAATGTATTTTGACTAAAACATTGAAGACTATCTACAACTCTTCTAGGTATAATCGGAAACGAATTCCGACGCGCCAATTTTTACTCTAAACAGTTGAAATTATTGTCTATACGTGTCACAGTGGCGTGTTCTATGCCTCTATAATTTATTTTCGTCCTAAGTGCGTAATATCGCGCTCATTCTTATTTTGATGCCAAAAAAGTTTCAAAAGAGACAAAATATATATCTTCAATTATGAGTAATCGATGTTAACATTTTTTTCGAAGATTTTCTCTTATCTTTGAGAATCGAATTACTTTTTTCTTAAAGAGCGAATATTAGTGACAGTGCTATGATCTTTCATTATTAAGCCAAGTAAAAAATTGAAGCACAATCCTAATTATGAAATTTATATTTATATATGAGTATGCGGGCAGTGTTGAAGAGCGTCACATTATTATGCATAGACGGCCTGTACAATCCATTATTTTGATATTATATTTTTATATCACAGCCCATTTTGGAATTTACAACAAACGAAACAAAACATTTCAAAATAAAGGCCTTAAGTAGTCGGTAATGTTGAAGTGCACTTCGCTTTGTACACGGCGTTATATGAACATTTAATTTCATGTCAACAACTTTGTGTTTATTTAATTTTACTAACATGTAGTTGGGTTGCTGAGCCGACCGTTGAGAACAAGCTTCCTTTGGAACAGGAAACCTAAAATATCCAAATCTCACGTGCTATATACATTACGTTTAATACATAAAATAGTAAATCGTTTAAAAGAGAACGTTAAACATTTGACAGTAGAACAGAGAAACGTCGGTTTCATTTCACGCGTCTCTCAAACGATCCGATTTGAGATTAAAAATTAAATTTAGCTTTAAGACTTTACAACCCTTCAAAAAGGTACAGCTCAGCATAATAGCTTATCTGACACACACACCGATAAAATTTAACAAAATATAGGACAATATACTCCGATAGTGATATATATCGCAGCACTTATAGTATCTGTGATCGTACGGTGGGGAGGCAACAGTGCGGAGTGCCGAGCGTGGACGCCATCTTTGCTTCCGTCTACGGCTAACGAACTCAACGTAGAACGAATCGCGCCGAAGACTATCAGCGCCATCTACACTATATATGAAACAACAAAACAGACAAAGACGCGCATCGCACCTCGGCGCTACAATTTATGCAATATACAATAATTAAAATACATTTTTCTTACTCTCAACTTACTTAATAAATTCAGTTTGGCTTAGTTCAAGCAAATAACTAGTATAATAAATTTATGTTAAAAGTTTTCAGTTAAACATTAAGTACTTAGAAGTAGAAGTATGATTACAAATGACAAAATTTTTATAACGTGTCATTTAATAATAATAATAATTTAATCAAAGTTAATAAATTGTATATATAATAATATAATAGAGTAATTTAATGATTAATCGATAATGATAAGAATGAAGCTTGCCTACACGCTGATCAATAAATTACTTTAACTAATATAGTATACGCGCCGCGTGGGCTTGCATATTTCTTTAGGTTAGTAATGTATTTAATGATATTTACTATACAATTAATGTTTAATTAATTCCTTAGAATCTTTGATAATACGCATATGAGCGTACCGCGGGCGAACGAGATTTGCCGGAAGCCTTCTGTAAAGAAATAGAACGATATAAACCACATCTTTGATTAACACACACTTACAATAAATGTTTACAATATTCAGAAGTTAAATCTCAAAGTTCCAAAAAGTTTTTACTAATTTGTGATTTATTTGTTTCATAAAATTAATAAATACAATTCCTCACCCTGGGCAATGCGTGTGCGCGCGGGGACGGCATCATGGGTTAATAAGGCCGGTTGGCGTCCTTTGGCCGTTTCAGCTGAACCTTTAGCCGCTTCATGCCAATTTGAAATCCATTCATCGCCTGGATGGCCGCTTGGGCTGACGCCGGGTTATCGAACGATACAAAGCCTAGAATATAATATAAAAATAAATGAATATAGTTTTTGAAATTACAAAACAGAATGTAAGGATAGAAATAAAAAGAAGACAAGATTTATGTTCTGCAATAAAACATAATACGTTGTATCGTAGAACACAATAGTGAGATAAAAGCAATCATTTGGCGACGATTTAATAATAATAATAATAAATACTCTTTACTGTACACCACAAAGAAACATTGCAGAAAAAGTGATACATGCAAAGAAAGATGTACAAAGGCGGTCTTATCGCTAAGAGCGATTTATTCCAGAGAACCTTTGGGCATAGGGCATGGCATATAAAAAGAAAAGCGGTAGGGAAGTGTACAAACAGTCGATAAAGATTTTATTTATTTTAATGTTACAATAATTTATTAATATTGGTTATGGAGATGATCTTCAACAAGGTGATAAAGGCGATGGACATACCGAAACATTTGCTCTGGTTGGTGGCACGATCAATGAAGACCTTGCTGCTGATCACGTTTCCGAACGGGAGGAACATCTGCATTAGTTCGCTGTCGCCGAACTCCTGCGGTAAGTGGTATATGAAGAGGTTGCAGCCCTCAGGCCCCGAGATGGAACAGCCTGGAAACACAAGAAAATCTTTAAAGAACTCACAAATCTGCCTTTAAACACCAACATTTAGATCAAAGTAAGGCGTTACTCAGTAGCAATAGTTGAGATCCTAAAGAAGAGTCAAGTCTGCAGTCTCTGGAATATTAATTAGTTAAATATACAGTACATTTACACACTAAGAAGCACAGTAGCTAAATAGATAATACTTTCAAAGACATATAATAGTTATACATTGCGAGTGTTACATGTCATTGCCAGTCGCAAAGCATACTATATAACACTGTACAGTCGTGCGATGTTCGAAACAGACGACAACTATCAACACAGTAATACTCATGATAATATCGTCTAACCAACGACACAAATAGACTTCTGGTAAGAGTTTTAGTTGTAGAGACTTACTGGAAAACGATAGAGCGATACGAAAAGCCTAGGGTGGGTTGTGTTAATATAACAAGAGCGAGTAGCAGTGAAGAGACGTGAATATTATCGACAGAACAATTACTATTAAGGCAGTGTCATTGTTTAGATCTCAAGATAGATAGAACAAAGATAGGTAGGACCAAGGTTGGCAGGGAAGTCAGCTAGATCTTCTCAGCTCAGGGCTCAACTTACCTTCTCTCTGCGCGGGCGCAATGGTCGACATCGGCGGAGGTATGGGTTGCGGAAACTGTCCATAAACCGCTGGGTAAGCTGTAGAACATTAAGTTGCACATTTTCACAATGAACACCGATCTCGTTGCGTGTAGGTCATGCATTACCAGACTGGAGGTGTAACAAGACGACAAATATAGAATATGACAAATCCAAAAAGTTTTTAGTGTCACATTTATAATCAGTTTGTAGTTGTATCATTGTAGTCCCTATGCTATCACGGTTCTTAATTAAGAAGTTAAAGCTAGTGCGCAATGTAACAAAGTTTACTCTAAATATCATACTATGTAGCAGCTTTATCGTAGACCATAGCACAGTCTCGGAATAATATCTTCAATTCCTGAGCGTTTTTACTATGTTCCTTACTTCAAATGGGCACTAGCCAAAGCTTGACTTTGTTGCGTTTTTTATTTTCCTTAAGTTAAGGATACGCGTACACAATATCGTCTTATTACACTGTCGTCACAAAAATATACATCCATTATAAAGCTTACTATATGTCTATGGAATAATTAATATATATATTTCAATGATATATATATTTTTCGTTTTAGTTCAAATAAGTGATAAATAATTATTTTTAATTGAAACTTGTGAGGGATTGCCCGCTTTTATCAACTACGGCAATAGATTAGCTGAAATTTTTACTCTCCAAACATATTACGTAAAACCGAATTTTATTTTCAAAATAAATTTTATCAAGAACTAGATGAAAAAGAACGAGTGATATGAGTTAGGTGTCATTATTTTTTTAAATTTATGCAAAATATTCAGTGTTCGGTTTGTTTTTAGCCGACTTCTAAAAATGAGGTTCTCAATTCGATTGTATTTTTTATTTATGTTACTTCAGAACTTTGACTGGGTCGACTGATTTCGATGATTTTTATTTGAAAAGCGGTGCGTGTTATGTGGTCCCATTTAAATTTAATTGAGGTCTAACAAGTACTTTTGAATTATATCAAATAATAATTGTTCGTCGACCTACGTTGTATTATACCGCATAACGTGTCACTTTGTGTACTGAATCAGGTGATTTTTATTTTAATCGAAAGCTGATTCTTGTCTTGTCCCATTTAAACATGATTGAAACATGATCGAGATCAGATGGCTAGTTTTTGAGTAATCTATCGACGTCGTCTACGTCTTATCGATGTAATTGAAGTTGGTTTTTTTTCGTTTGCGAGCAAATGCGATTATTTTAATATAATAAGTGTAGTAATAAATAAATATATTTATAATAATATATTAACAATAAATTCGCTAAATAAAACATTTATACGCAGAACAAACTACTGGATGTGTTTAAACATTAACAGAATCGTGCTTAATATTATATTTAAAAAAAAAAAGATATATCCATGAGAAAACAATATGGTGGTATGAAAATCGCTAAGTTAGTTGGTGAATAATGAACGTAAAATGAATTTGTTCTTAAATAATATAACGTAAAAATTAATGTTGTGTATTGAATTAGGAGTTGAATGATTGATATAACTATGTATAATACATTTTTAATGTGATTTTACGGTTTTTTATAACATTGAAAATTATTTGAATTTTGTTTATAATATGTATAATATCAAGCAATTTCTAAAAAAAAAATACCGTAATTTATTATTTTATCAACTTTTTAGAGAAATTCGAGTCACTTAAACTTTCATTGTTAAATATAAATTTTCTATAATTATTGTACTATAATAAAATACAATTCTATATATATATATGCTCTTTCGCATTGAGCTTGTAACATCCAATTGCTGGGCATATGCCTTTTTCTTCATATAGAAGAAGTGTTGGAGCATAATAAACTAAGCTGCTCCCCTGCGGTTTGGCGGATATGTTCCCTACTATGAGTAACGATCGCTATCAGGTGTTTATGATAACAACCGGAATCAACGGCTTCTCGTGCTCTCCGAGGCACGGTGGGGAGACCCACAAGGATAGACATCCAAATCGGAAAGAAATACTTACAATACAAATATCCATACCGAGCGGGAATCGAACCCCTTCACCAGAGCGGTTGTTGTGTTTGTTATTGTGCTCTTTTATTGATATCAATATTGGTTAAAAAAGGTTTTAAATTGACATATAAGTCAACGAACAACGATGTAACCTGAGTTATTGCCATTTATTAGTATCAGAATCCATTCCTCACAAAAGAAATTATTGAAAGTAATAAATTTCAAAGAATAACAAATAAGCAATATTTTGTTCAATTTGTCAGCTGTCAAATGTGGATTTACTTTTGTTCGAAGTTTTTATGAACACCTGATTTGATCGGGTGTCTTAATGCTTGACTGGAGAATTGAATACTTTTACTGTATTATAAATTAAATTGTTAAATTTAAAATAAAAATAAAATACATATAATTAAATAATATAGGTTCTAAATGTTTTACGGAATAACATTAGAGGTGATTAAAGCAACACTCATTCAAATATCAATATGTGTCTAACACGAAAATAACAATTGTACATTGATGATTTTTTAAACAAATATTTAACATGTAATATAGCCTAATCGCACATTGTAAGAATCTGGTTTTGCAGGATATTTCTATCGCATACTGACATCATCTGTGATTTTGACATCGTATTAATGAAGTATGCTTCGATATTTGACGCCCTAATACTTTGAGGTATGACATAGCTTCACAGAAATCAAAAGTCGTAGCATAATTCCTCGAATATAAAATATCTTTTAACGCGTATTAGGCCTCTAATCCAATGTAAGTTTCTTACAATGTGCGTCTCGGCTAAGTGCTACAATATTTACGATCATCAATTTGCAACATGGCGGATAGAAAGCGCATTGTCAACGCTACTAACCGACGCCGGGGAAGGGTTGCATGCCGGGATACGCTGCGTGTTGCAGCGCCGCCTCGCCATTTGGTATGCCCTGCGCCGTGACCGGGACGGCTGGAACATTCAGGTCGAACTTTTAGGCTGTAATCACTAAAAGATTAAAGTAGCTCAACTAGAAAATAATATTGAACCAACTCGTATAGAGCAAAGCAGCAGCAGGCGTAAGAATAAGAAAGGACAAAAAGGTTTGTTTGTCTAAGGTACTCCATATATATATTTAATATTTACGCGAATTTCACTCATTATAATGAAACAAAATTTTCGGATTTTATCGCAATTTATTAGGTTTTTTATATGCTCGACTCGAATACTTTACAGCAACCATGGTCACGGGAGGACTCCATGTCCTTACTTCATCTACATTGTTTTTGTTAGCGTAGCATACAAAACTTAGTCTTTGCCTACGTATTCTTTAAGAGTGAAATAATAATGAAATTTATACATAGTTTATGTTTATAATGGTTTTTGACTCAAAAACAAATAAATGTATCGTGGAAGTCTGATCACAAATCAATTTTACACAAACTACGACATGAGCACGACGTCGGGTGTGCGGTTCTAAATGAGTTATAAAACATACGAGTATACGAAAGAAATATATAAAAGAATTCTTGCTGATTCTTGTCAGTAGAATCTACTTAAAGTCTAATCTATACTAATATTAGAAAGAGGAAAGATTCGATTGTTTGTTTGTTTGCGTTGAATAGGCTCCGAAACTATTGAACCCATTTGAAAAATTCTTTCACTGTTGGGGAGCTGATTTTTTGTTAAATACCCATGCGAAGCCGGGGCGGGATGCTAGTCTCATTATAATTTGTAAAATGACGATTTAAAAGTACCTTTGAGACCTACTTGAATAAATCAAATCTTAATTTAAATATACCGTAATAAATAACGTTACTAACTAAACAAACACCTGAACCAGAATATATTTATCATAATTAATGATAGTGACTGAAATGTAATTATATTAATCTGTTTACTCACGCCCGGTAAACGTCTGGTGAATGCCATTAGTGTAGACGGCGTCTTGCGGCGGCGGTTGGCCGTTAGCGGTCTGGGCGGCCATGTTGAACCCCGGCATGGTCGGTGACGGCAGGGATGGCAAGGCGCCGTTCAGTGGTTGCGCGCCCCCTGTGCCTATCGCCAACCCGGAGAAATTATCTGCAGGACAATTTATAACGTCAACACCACTGTTCATATTAAACAATTTGATTGTGGTTATTTTGCGACGTCAGATATGGGATAACTGCATAATATTTACAGGCCATGTAAATAAATCATACAAAAATTATAAGTAAGTTTTTGTTGAATAATACTTATAGTTATCGACTTTGCTACTTTTTTTTAACCGACTTCAAAAAAGGAGGAAGTTACTCAATTCGACCGTATATACTTTTTTTTCATGTATGTTCGGGGATAACTTCGTCGTTTTTGATAATTCTCTTTTTGTTGGAAAGGAGATATCTTAGGTGTGGTACCATGATAAGGAAACCAGGATCTGATGATGGGATCCCAGAGAAATCGAGGGAAATCATCGAAAATCCGCATAACTTTATACTGGGTGTACCGATTTTGATGATTTAAATTTCATCGAGATCTGATTACAACTTTTGGAGTAATCTTTGATGATGCTTTTGTATTTACTTGATTATTTTTTCGCCTACCTACGTTGTATTACTTATCGATGTAATTGAAGTCGGTTTTTTTTACGATTGCTGGTAAATACAATTATTAGTAAAAAAAGTTCGGCAAAAAAAAAAAACGTATGGGTCAGTTACAGAAGCATCGCAATCGGGTTGCCGACCCTAACTCCAATCCATCACAGGAGCTCTGGTCATCTTAATGTCCATAGGAACCTACCACTGCTTGAAAGCTTATTTAGCTGAAATCTTTTATAAGGTCTGGGTATTTCCTCAATCGGCCTGCACAAGGTTTGAGCAGGATATTACCTGCTGTGACCTACCTTGGTTAAACTGCACTGTACTTTATAAGAGCGCTTTTGGTAAAATTAGCTACTCTTTGTCTGACTAAATGTTCTTATACTCTTTGAATAAAGAGCCTTTTTTTTTAAATTAGGTAACAAAACCATCTTTAACTTAAAATAATAATATTATACGTCTCTATTGCTTTCATTTTCTTTAACATTTACGCAATAATTTTGCTACTATGTTATAGAATGATGTTTGATTAGCTAAGTTTTCTATGTATACTGATTTTATGATGGCAAATTCATTAATAAAGTTTTGTTTGGTTTACAATTTAATAGAAATACATAAATTTTCTTCAAAATGTATATAACATTTGTATAAATATATCATATAATAAGTATATCTCACCGGAATTAGGCGGCACAACAGAGTTGGCCATGCCATTCAACGCGTGCGATGCGAGTGCCGTCATAGGGCTGATGTAGCCCTGCGCAGTTGCTGCTACCATCAGCGCTGCTTGTTGCTGTAACAATAACTTCATTTAAAAATCTTACATAATTATATTGAGCTATATTATATTACAATTTATTATAATTATAATTTATTATATTCGTATAAAGTAATCAATGGATTCATGGACTCTGCTGATATTCTGTCTCGGGTGAATCTTTGTGTCCCCTATAATAGTCCTCGCAAGCCTATCTCTCACATTTTTGATTGCTCTCGTAATAGGACCAATCTAGGTCGCCACTCCCCCATTAACAGAATTTGCGTGGAATATGGCGAGCTGTGCAGCCGGGCGCCGGATGTGGACATTTTTAGCGATTCTTTACGTAAATTTAAAAATCAAATACTGAAATCAATAGCGGGCTGTAATTAGATATATTTTTTCCTCTTTTTCCTCTTTTTTCTCTTTGTCCTATAAACCCATTTAATAATCAATTTGTTTTTTTTTCTTTTTGACATGATAGACAATTTGTGTATAATGATTTTGACAATGGTATTACATTGACACTTTATTTCCTTTTGATTTTTTAAATAGTAACATATAGCAATTATTGTATTTTTATATGTTGATATAATTATTTAAATTTTAGTTATATTGGATTATTAATATTCTCTTGACTTACCTTTGACTTTTTTTATATAAATTTGATTATTGATCGTTTAAAATGAATTTTATTGTTAATGAGTAGGATTCTTGCTTTTTACTTTAAAAATTTTTATGTGATGTTATCTTAATTATGCTTGCTTCATGACATTAATATAAGGTGGAATGTTGTGTACTCCGTAATGGGATACATATTAGATAATAATGTAGTAATGATTCATATATAATGTTTTGTATGTATTCTGTGGATGTACCTATAAAATAAATAAATAAATAAATAAATAAAAATAAATTATATCATTTTATTTATTACCAGCTGACCCAGCAAACGTTGTTAAACTAATGGAAAATATAAAATTAATAATAAAATAAAAATTAATGGAATTATTAAAATTAAAATTAATGGAATTATTCTTGAATACTTAAAGTCGATATCGTAAAATAATTTCATGAAGACATCTATCTGGATTTCAAATTTTTTAAATAATTTATAGTCTACATCTTATTGACATAAAGCATTCCTTTTCTTTGAGCGCTGACTAGTGCTCAATTGTAAACGTTATATCTGAGCTCTTTCTTTGTATTATCCCACAGAAAAAATATAATTCATCAAATCATCGTCATATTGTAAATAAATAAAAAAAGAATAATTTAACGTGATGTTGATAACTTCATCTCATTGTGCTCACCAACAGCTCATTTAGGATCACAGAGAGCCATCCCATAAAAGTAAGAAAATATAATACGTACTTGAAGATCAACTTGCTCAGTGATGACCTGAGCGTAGGCGCCGTACGCGCCGAACTGGTTGAACACGAAAGGGTTCAGGAGACTCATGTTGCCGGCCATCTGCTGCATCCGACGCAATTGACGTTCCTTCTCCGTGTCTGCGAATTTTACTACTAGGCTCGAAGACGCACCCTGAAACAATAAAACCAAAACTTAGATTCGATCTGTTTGTATTATATATGTATATGTATGTGTAAATATGTATATGTATTTGTTCTGCAGCTATATCCCGTAAGTTACTTTTTGTAGGTACATCGGATAAAAATAAACTGTTAACTTGTTATCTAATTTTACCTTATATTTAAAAGATAACTTTTCGAGACGATGAAACCAAGCTATTTGCCAATAATAAAGTTTTATTGACACTTTAATTAATTTAATATTTTATAAGACAAATAAGGTTATAAATCAATTTTATTTTTTAAGCTACCGTCAATATCATCCTTGTCTCCATCAGATGTTTCACGTAATTAATTTTAACGTCAGTAAATTTCATAGAAATAATAAAAATAATAATCAGTTTATCCATAAAAAAATACGAACCAAAAACAATTGAAAGAAAAATCGCATTTGAAAAAGAAGTCGGTTATGAGTTATTGCATCTCATTACTCGAACGGAGACGAAAGATGAAAAATAAGTAAAATATAGAAGGAATGTAAACATAAATAAAACGAGACCGAGAAATATTTCAATTATCACTTAATTTTACGAAGTGTTGAGGAGAAATAGCAATCTTTCATTACAGCCTGATGGCGGTGCGCGATATGAATTTAGCGCCCCCACCCTTTCGTCTCTTTTCGTAATAAAAAATAAAGTCGACGAAATACTCGACTCTTAAGAATTAGGACTTGTGGTTGTTACGGATTTAATTTGACTAAGAAAAATATTATTTTAAAAAGAAATTTGATATTAATAATTTAATTATGAAGTTTTGTTTAATTTTTTTAAAGGATTTGTTTAAATTGTAAAATTATAAGGCCTATTTGTAAGTAGCTTTTAAGCATTTTACTCTCAATTGTGTTTTTTTAAGTTTTTTGACTTTTCAGTCTATCGCAGTCTACTGCTGGAAATGGCTCCCCAAGTTCACCTCAACCATCTGTCTGTTAGATAATTATGACCATTTGATTGGTATGTTCGTAACAGTATTTTTTTTAAATTATTTATTAAATTAGGCTATCATATTTTTTTAATAGTGTAAGATGGACTTATTTTAAAATAAAATAACATTAGCGTTGCTTTCTCAAAAACCTGCTATTGTCCTTATTTTTAAATTATTATGCTCTGAAATGTTATAGGAATGCCTTTTTTTTACGTGGAGAAAATCCATCATGGATACCCTCCGGCGCAGGGGCGCCAGAGTGTTATGTCAGACTTCTATTGACTAAAAAACCACCACGTGTAAGTAGTTATCCGCCTGGGTGGGGCGAGATGAGTTCGCGCTAGCATTCGCCACCTCGCCCCGGCGGTAGGCCCGGACGAAACCTCCGGAGTTATAGGAATGCCTAAGCCAGCTATAACACATGGACTAATAGGATAACAAAAATAGAAACTGATAGCAAGTGTTAAAACAAATATCAAATACGGCTTGTATTTATACTATTATATACTTATGTTTCATACTAAAGTTTAACGAAAGAATGAAAAAAAATCAAGCAAGGAAATGTGTGTATTAAAGGTGCCTTGATGAACAGAAGTCGGGGCGAAGCGCTGAAAAAACGTAATTGCCAAGAATACATGGAAAGTGCGAAAAGATAACAAGCGGTATGAGGTTGTTTAGAAGAAAGAAAAAAATGGTGGTGACCAAGATTTACTTTATTGTGAGTGGAGCAAGTACACCCCTACCTAGAGTAAATACACCCTTTCCTTGTACATAATTATTATGTTGTGCTATTAATTAGCGCATTATCATGAAGAATATTGGTGCGTGGTGAACATATATCTATAATTTTTTTTATTATGGTCATAAGAAAGTACGTCATTCGCTTAGTAGCACGAATGTCTTTTAAAACTACATCCGCTTAATAACAATAAATTAATAAGAAATTTTAGCGTTTTTAATAATTATAAAATGTATAGAAGTCTATTATATACAACAAATACAAAATGAGAAGCTGAAAGCTTAGTTTTATTTGTTGAACTTAACCGCTAAAATTTTGACTTTAAATTTTTGTCTATAATATTTACTGTTTAGGAATCATTAGGCTTCACAGTTAACTAAAACTCAATGTGGACGATATCGTTCGACGTATAAAATTGTCTAGACATGTGTTAATTTTATCTACGTTATTTTGTTGCATTTAGATATTTTGTATTAACACTTGTAATATTTAGTTTAAATTTATAATCGCTAAGACGTTAAGCGAAATGGTCGTTTGAAAGGTCGTAACTCCTCACATACATTGTCTTAGGACTAGCATTAAATTCACAATGCGCTGACATTCCTGGAACAATGTTGTCGTTTCTCTTGAGCTTGTAATTTACTTGAGTATTAGATATGTAGTGTTTATCCATAATATATTCATCATATGATAAACGTTTAGAGCTTAGTACTTTGTTAAGCTGACATTTTTACGTATATTTTAGTGTACGTTATAATTGTTTTCCTATTTGTTACATGCCTACTTTATCTTAATATAGCCCTAAAACTACCCTATAATTTTGTCTTTCTTCTAACGTTTGCGTAACACAGAAAAACAATATATTATCTACGAAAAATTATCCCATGAGCTTAACCTAGCAAACCGTGAAAGTAACCGCAGCAATATAAAAAAAAAATGAAATAATTATCAGTAAAATACACAAAGCTTCAGAAAATGAGTCCCCAAGCGTCCTTAAAAATGCAAGCGGCCCGCAGGCAATTCAAGGGAACTACAATGCGGGAACTAGCGAGTCATTCATTATGTATTTGTGAAGCAAAAATATCGTACCGTAGGCTCGTACGAGCAACAGGTCGTTTCCCCGTCGATGCAACAAGTCCTGGGCGGGCGTCCAAAAATGCATTGGTCTCGGAAACTTCGCTAAAGTAATAGTTTCTCTACTTCCCGCTAATTGACTTCGGTTTGAATGTTAAGTGCCTCATTTCGACTCTGTGACGCATTCCAAGTGCAGTTTACGTTTTATATTACGAGCCTACTTAAATTTTATTTTATTTCAATGAAAATTGTTTATTTTTTTTATTGATATTTTTCTGATTTAACTCGTATGTAGTTCTGATTATTAATACGAGTATGTAGTGAAATTGTACATAAGTAAGCAATTATTGCGGAAGAAAACATGAGTTCTTCAATATTCTTTGAATTATTTTGTTCATACTTAGTACAGTTATTAAAAGCATTATTAAATTAAATAAGAAATCGATAGCGCTTAAATAGTAAAACATGATTTAATTCTTTTGTTATTGTTTCTGTTATTTGAACTTACATTTATATCTCATTACGATATTCAAGAGCGAATGTTCAAATTCAAGTAATTGTTAAAACCTTTTGTAAAAAGAATTTTCGAGAACGCTCTTGAATTTAACAAAACAAACTATGTATTGTTTTCGGTCGCGTCGCCGCATATCTGAATATTGAATTATTTCATAGGATTATTTATCCGTAGTGCGATTCCGTTGTTTGCGTTACAAATGTTCTTTGTCAATATTGACGATGTTTCGGAGCTTGTTTTAATTTAAAAGGTAAATGCACTTTATTTTTTCTGAATTTTAACAAATGGAAACGCATATAGATGTTATGGTTTTCTTACTGTGAAACAATGTTTATTCAAATTCTATTTTAAAAAAAATAAATAAATAATTCTTTATTTTAGGTATCAAATGACCCATAAAAAATTTTTCAGATAAAAACAAAACTATTGTTATGAATAAAAATTAAATTTTATATTATATATATTTTAATTTTATATTATTTATGTAGTCATTAAATATGAAAGAATGAATTATCTAATTATAGAAAAATTGAATAAGCTATAATTAGGAGCCTTGTCATGTTACATTATCTACATAAAAGTGATTAGATTAACGCTTTATTAAATTTGAAATTATTTGTCAAACATTAAAGTCTGATAAATTTTAGATTTTAAAAAGGAAGTTCTTAAGATCAGTTTTTTAGCTTAACTTATAATTTAAGTGCTTTTTTATTTTATAAAATCAATTGATTAATTATGTCTAAATAAAATAACTTTCATTGACGACGCGTTAGCGCAGAGGTCACAGCACTGGCTGTTGCGCTGGCGGTCGCGGGTTCGATTCCTGCTCACGACAGACATTTGTATTTTCCATATAAATGTTTGTCGTGGTCTGGACGTTGTGTTTGTGTATTGTGTGTGTTCCCGGACCCCCGACACAGGAGAAAATCCTACTGGGGGCCGTTGAGTGTGAAGCCTTTATTATTAATTATTATTATTCTTTCAATTATAATTAATAAATACAAAACTACAACATAATTTAAATAATAAAATACTTCACTGACTTCAGATCTAACAGAACTGTGTAACAAAATCATTATAGATCTATCTTAATTAGGTATTACGTTATTATATAGGTATCTATATCAAACTAAATTAATCTCAAGGTTGAGGGCAACGGCGCCTAGCTGGATATGACGATATTAACAACACGTACCCTATATTAAGACGTTTGCAAATATAATACTGATGATGGTAGGGATTATATGCCCCCGTGTCGTAACTGTGGCATCTATATAATGAGGTTCAAGGGTCCGTTCGTAACGTCCAATTAACTCCTTTAAACGTTGCATAACTTTGTACTGGATTTACATTGTTGTTTACGTTTTTAATCGTTAACTCGCTAGTTTTGTTTCGAAATATTTCGAATTAATTACCGGGTGTACTGTAATTATTCTCGTTTAAAACGAGTGTGTTACGTTGCTTTCATAAAATTCTGTAGTCGAAAGTAACAAATTGTGATATATGATTTAATTTTAATTCTTTTTTTTTGTATTTGTTATTAATTTTTAGCGCGGTAATTTTAAATACGCTTTGTGGTTACAGCAGAAAAGAATGTAGCCACCCCCTCTCTTCCCGTGGTTGTCGTAAGAGGTGACTAAGGGATAACACAGTTTTACTACCACCTTGGAACTTAAAAAGCCGACCGATGGCGGGATAACCATCCAACTGCTGGCTTTGAAATACACAGATCGGTGCGACAAAGCCAGCCCTGCTGTCACCAACCCGCCGGCCAAGCGTGGTGACTATGTGCAACACACATAAGTTCACGCCATTTTTGGCGTGAACTCCTGGAGGCCTATGTCCAGCAGTGGATTGCGATAGGCTGAAGTGATGATGATGATGATGATGATTTTTAATAACAAACGTCGTTTAGTCGCGATACACTAAGTATTGTATTATTTATTTATAAAATACCTTAAATAAGCTACCCATATCGCTTCAGCCTGTAATATCCCACTACTGGGCATAGGCCTCTTTCCCCATGTAGGAGAAGGATCAGAGCTTAATCCACCACGCTGCTCCAATTCGAGTTGGCGGATATATTCCCTACTATGAGTAACCATCGCTATCAGGTACATGATAACAACCGGGACCAAAGGCTTAACGTGCTCTCCGAGGCACGGTGGGGAGACCCACTAGGACTGCACAAACACCCAGACCACGGCAAACACCTGTATGGCCAATACAAATGTTTGTCATGTGCGGGGATCGAACCCGCAACCGCCTGCGCAACAGGTACAATCCATGACTGTGACCGCTGCGCCAACGCGGCGTCACCCACCGCTACCCATATACGCAACGTTAAACCGGTTAAATATTTCTAAGCAAAGTACATGAAAGAGTGGAATTATATATGAGTATTATATTGATGAGTGGAGACCGCGTCTTGGCAAACGCAGTGTGGGACGTCCTCCGGCCCGTTGGACCGACGATCTACGTAAGATTGCAGGTGTAGGCTGAATGAGGATTGCGGAAAATGGAGATGTCTGGCGCGAACTTGGGGAGGCCTATGTCCAGCAGTGGACTGCCATAGGCTGAAATGATGATGATGATGATGATGATTATATTGATGTAGACTTTCTTTTACACGAGTGAATACACAACAGAAACAGAAAAAACAAAAAAGAGCGAATAAACAAACATAAGAAGCGTTCGTTTGACTTGTTGCCTTTTTTCCCAAAAATCAGAATGACTCGCATTCGCATTCTGCCTGTAACATCCCACTGATGGGCATAGGCTTCTTTCTCCATTCAGGAGAAGGATTGGAGCTTAATCCACCACGTTGCTCCACTGGGAGTTGGCAGATATGTTCCCTACTATGAATAACCGCTATCAGGTATTTATGATAGAAACATGGACCGACGGCTTAACGTGCTCTCCGAGGCATGGTTAGGAAACCCACAAGGATATACATTCAAAAGTAAATAAATATTTGTACAAATAGAAATATCAATCCCAAGCAGGAATCGAATTCGCAAACCTACGGTGTTTTAGGTGAGTACACGCACCACTACACCAGAGCGGTCGTTATCAGAATGACTAATTATTCATTTTATTTTGTTTTATTCAATCAGAGAAAACTATAGCTAAAGATTTATAAATTATACATCAAACTTACTAAAAACTGACTTTTATAATGTCTTGGCACATTTCTAATTGGCTTACACAACACCTACTACTAGGATACCTGACTATCCTATAAATTTTATTAACAACAAATATTCATAACTCAAACAGGTCAAGACTAACAAGACGGATAGCTGCAGCGTCCACAACGAGATGGTTTATGCGTACAGACGGCCGTCAGATCGTGATCAGCAGTAAATAACAGCTTCCGAGACAGGGCTTCCTGTCAAACCGGCGCTTAATGGAGCAAGGCAGGAAGGGTAGGGAACAATGAAGACGAGACGCCAAAGGACGTTTTGACACTATTCTATCTTATTAGACTGCGTTGGATGCTCAACACTGACGTTAGAAAAGGCATTGAGAAGTATGTATGATATAAACATTATTTAGTCATGTAATAGGTGCCTTACGATTAAAAACTTTAATTATTAAGGTGTAAAATTAGAATCTATGCTACTGTTACTATTTCTATCTTTAATAAAATGTATTACAAAATTTAAGACTACGTTAAATATCGACGTATATAGGTATAGAATCCATAAAAATGTTTGTCAAGAGCGGTTATCGAAATTGTGACCGCTTGCGCAAGCCAGTACCCTGTCAGAATTGCCCTAACATTTTATTGGATTTTAAGATACCTTTTAAGATACTTTTAAGATACCTTTTGCGATCTATTGACGGCAAGGAAATATTTATTTAATTATTAAATGCAATTTTTCTTTGCTTCCTGCCAGTATTAATTTCATATATATTAATTTCAGAAATAAAAAAAAATATTCCTGGTATACATACAATACATTTTTAATCTGTAATTGAATTAAGATTATTTTTTTTTTTTGACAATTAGTATCTGTACCGATCCCATTGCTGTTGTGAGTACACATTATGTATACAGTTTATTATTTAAAATAGTTCATTAATTTGTTTGTGCCAGTAATATCACTCGGTAAACGGGATACAATAGCGCAAAACATTGTTGTTCTGTGACAGGTTTTACCACGTATAAAATTTCGTCGTAACTTGCCACAAATATATTGCTCGCGTCGGGGGTTATTTATCATGTCATTTTGTTGCCTTTCTTGTAAATGAGGGCTGTATGAGCAGAATACAATAGTGGCTTTGACAGTTACAAAATAAAAAAAAATATTGTGACAGTAAAGTTCTTGTTTCCAATTTAATTTGAATTTTAAAAACAACATATGTATCTATATTTATTTTTATTTAGTTTAAAAAATTAGTCTATGTAAGCGGAATAGAATTAATGCTTTGACAGTTACAGAATAAAAAAAATATCTTAGTGATATTTAAATTCTTTATCTAAATTGAATTTGAAAATAAAAAAAGTATTTATTTTTATTTACTTTTTTTTTCTAATTGCAAGTCGTAGCTTTAAACAAGCTGATCTTTTATTTGAGTCCCCCTTTGACTTTAAGCTCGGACAGTGCACTTCATCAACTAGTTTCCTGTGAAATGGAATTAAAACTTTTCCTTAAAAGACAAGAAACTTCAAAAGTCACAAAGAAAAAAAAAACTCCATTTTCTCTTGACGACAAAACTCGTTACTTTGTAATCCTAAAAAGAGAACTGACTTAGTAACCGCTTTTTACGAAAAATTATATAAGGTACAAAAATCTCAAAGCTTAACTTAATAGTAAATATACATATTTAAATAATAATATATAATAGTATTGATTTCCCTAACAATGTATCGCACATACTTAGTTATTATTATTATTATTATTATTATTATTATTATTATTATATTCCTTATTGCACTTAAAAAAAGAAAGAAGTCAAAATCATCGAAAGTTGGCAAGGGCGATCTTTAGAAGAGATCTCTTCCAGTCTACCTATGGTGATGAGAATTGGTGTGTCGCGGGGCACAGAAGTGCAAGAGTGATTAATAATAATAATAATAATATATATATATATTCTTTATGGAGCAGCGTGGTGGATTAAGCTCTGATCCTTCTCCTACATGGGGAAAGAGGCCTATGCTCAGTAGTGGGATATTACAGGCTGGAGACTATATTCTTTATTGCACTTAAACATAATTACAAGTCATTTTTACAAAGAATGTTGGCAAGGGCGAAATTTTAAATTCTATTCAGAATAAATAATATAAAATATACTTGACTACATAAACACTTACATGAACATGTACATACATACATAAAATACATACGTACATAAATAAATACAAATAGTTAGTTATATACTGTGCTTCCCGATGCAGTTGAACCCTAACGTTGCTCTTGGTGATAACATGGTGCAGCTTTGTCTGACATTATGTTACACGGTGTCGGTAGTTGGAATACAGCACATATGCACGGTGACTGCTAATAGCTACACGCAAGTGCTTGCTTCATGCATTACGCTGCATTGTATGTGATTTGTCCACCATGAAACTCTATAACGCTTTAGTTAGAACATATTGTCGTGTGCTCCTAATTGTACGGGAGTTTCATAACGGAATATTATCTTGTATTATCATTATTAATATTGAAATGTATTTTCTTATGAATTATCTAAATTTGATTAAAATATGGGACTTATAAAATGTGTTCGAAATAGACAAACTCATACATATACACTTATTTTAATATCATCTATTGAGAATTACTTACTAACTCTTTTTAATTTGCAATTTAGATTGAATTTGAAATTGGAATGATCTATTTTTTTATAAATTTACTTATTTGTTTTATATTATTATTAAAATCTCATTACAAAAAAAAAAAATAAATAAATAAAAATGAGATTTGTTAAAAAAAAATAAGCTGTAGATTGAACAATTGCAAAAACAATTTTTTTTAGCAAGCATCACACAACGTAGTGGATCGTAATACTGTGACAAATTTAATGACAACTCATACGGTAAAATCCTTCAGGCCTACAAAGCGTAGCATTCTTCATTACGCAGCACGCACAATGATATAGATAGATACACATTTGTATATAAAAAAATAAACATACATATACTTACAATACACTTTCGTACGAAATAAACAATTTAATAAAAATACGTACATGCCTAGTTGTTTCGAAAATATATATAGTCGAGTACGTAAAAAGTAAAGTAACTTACTATATTTGCACTATAATGCACACCACTTTCAAAGTAATTAAATTCCTTTACTTTTAGTTTACTTTTATGAAGTTGAGTTACTCATACTCGTATTTAATTAAGTGTTTATGTATTAGTAAATAGACATTCTCTTTCTCTCTTTCTCTAATTTTGGTAAGAGAGTTTATAGGAAATAGAATAATGAGAGTCGTGCCAATTTAGTTAGTATAATGTGATTACAAGTCTAGGTACTATAAATGTCTCAAAACTGTCGACATGTGCGAGTTTCCTCACGACGCTTTACTTTATTGTTGAGCGTGAAATTAATTAAGGAGATAAGCATAGACTTAGCTGATTTGCGACCATTCATGTATTAGACTGGCTATCCAACCGAACTTCGTACAATCTTACTATTTAATCGTAAATATAACGATTCCATTAAAATTTTATTTTAAAAATACCTTGTCCATAACAAAACATAACGAATACAAAAACAAAAGAATTACTCAACTTGGTGTGTAATAATTGTGTTTACGATAAACGAAAAATAAAACCGACTTCAATTACATCGACAAGTAGTACAACGTAATAAGACGAATACAACGTAAATAGACGAAATAAACTGGTCATCAAAAAAATCGGCCCACCTGCGTTTTTACCGATAATCACGTTTTTTTTAAACAAATCACAACAAAACTTTTTAGTACTGAATAATGTTTTATTGAACTTGTTTATTTACAACAATTTAATCACAATTAAAACATCAAAATGTTTTTTTTTAAGATTTTGATTTAAAAATCAGAATCTTTAATTTTACACGATTTTTTGATTAATTTTTAATACGCTCTAGTTTTTTAGTCTTAAATGGTATGCATACAATTGTTGCAATTTAATATTGCGTATTCCCTCCTCTTGCTCGAATGACGGCCTGCATTCGCCGTTTTAATGACCTTATCAAGATTTTAATGGTCTCTTGAGGGATTCGGTTCCATTCTTCCCTAATGGCGGTTTCCAGGTCTCCTAATGTTGTAGGGACTGGATTACGGGCTCTAACCTTTTGTTTTAGGGTGTCCCACATATGCTCTATAGGATTGAGATCGGGGCTTCTTGCTGGCCAGGACATTACCCGAATGCCAACCTCTTGAAGGTAATCGGTGGTGATGCGCGCTACGTGTGGTCGTGCATTATCATGCATTAATTCAAAGTTTTCTCCAATATAGCCGGCATAAGGCATCACATGGTCTTCTAAGATCTCTGTGATATAGCGTGCAGCAGTTAAAGCACCTCTTCGTATGAAAACCAGCTCCGTCCGTCCAGTCAAAGATATTCCACCCCAAAACATTACAGAGCCCCCACCATAACTGACAGTTTCCCTTATGCAACACTGGGTATAACGTTCACCTGGCCGTCGCATGACATTACGGCGTCCATCAGAACCGTGTAAAGTCATTCGACTCTCATCACTAAAAATAACTGACTCCCATTGGCCTATGGTCCAGTTGATATGATTACGTGCGAATTGAAGTCTGGCTTGTCGATGAGCTGTGGTCAATTGTGGTCCTGTTGCTGGCTTATGTGGTCTTAAATTCTGCTCACGAAGTCTCCTTCTTACAGTACTGTCACTTATAGCCACCCCCCGATCTTCGCGTAAGCGTCGCTGGAGATCAACACCAGATAGGTGTCGATTCCGTAGAGCTGATAACACTATAAAGCGGTCATCTCTTTGAGTTGTCACTCTATGTCTTCCAGATCCAGACCTTCTTCGATACTGCCCAGTCTCCAGAAACCTTTGGTAAACTCGCCGAACTGCAGAACGGCTCAGATTTAACCTCCTGGCCACGATACGTTGACTTATGCCTTGTTGCAGCAAAGCCACAACTTGGGCCGCCTCAGCTTCTGTAGTGTTCATTATTTTTAGTCAAAATGAATCAAAATACAGCCACAGTAAATAAACTTAACGTTATTAACAAGTAATCCCTACAAAGGGCTCTTCCGGACTCAAAGAACGATTCGAATTTGTTACGATGTAAAACCATCAAATCAGTACTCAACAGTGTTTCTGTATAAGAAATGGTTAAGTACCTTCAAGTTCAATAAGATTTACGACAAATAAGATGCCAAACATCGTAACCGACCCTCAAAATAAAAAACAAACGTGTGAAACAGCTTATCTGTGAAACAATCGATAAATATTAAACAAAAAGTGGGTGGGTCGATTTTTTTGATGACCTGCAAACGCACTAGGCGTCACTACGATTTTCGAAGATTCTCCTCAATTTCTCTGGGATGCCATCATCAGATCCTGGTTTTCTTATCATGGCAAAAAATCTGCAAAATCGGTTCATAAGCGACGAAGTTATCCGCGGACACACATAAAATGTATATATATATATATATATATATATGTATATGTATATATATATATATACATGTATATATATATATATATATATATATATATATATATATATATATATATATATATATATATATATATATATATGTATATATATATAATTTGTCTACTATTTTGCTTCTAAATTAGCACATATGTATGCTGTTTTAATAATTATTTATCATTTTCATTTAAATGGAATTAACGACAATTAATATTTTGGGTCGTCCCTTGACCAAGGCGTCTGCAAAGTGCAACGTCGGCGAAATATCGGCAATCTCAAAATGAAGATATGTCCCGTTGAATATGAAAAATACTAATATTATTGTACTTTTACTACTTGAACGTATGAATTGTAAATCTAAGTCTACTCATTGTCAGTTTGTCTACGAGTATATAACTGTGTTTGCTGGCAAACGAAAAAAAAACAACTTCAACAAACAATAACAATATATATTCAACATTCACACACGGTCGTCTGATATTAAGAATTAAGGCAATTAAATGTATGTGTTTCAATGTCATGCCATGAGGCAAACGCATAACGCATGAGGCTACAATAGTATATGAACAGAAACAAAACCTATTTTATAAAGAAAATTGAAATTGTCAAAAATGAGGCAACAAACATAATAACTGGACAAAAAGCAGGAAGTAACAAAAGATCCATCAACCCCTATACTATTTCTATGAAAACTTGGAAACCTTAATGTATCTAAGATTTTATTTTTGTGTTACCCACATTAGGAATTCTAAACATTTTTGAATATCATATCAAAAATTGACCGCTCCAGCGGGGTTCGAACCCGCGTCTCCGACTTACCGTGTCGGCGCTCTAGCCAATTAAACTATGGAACGATACACCCGCTCGAGCGAAATTTTCGATATGATAATTTTTAAATTACGGTTTAAGCGAACCGTGGCGCCGTCTATAGTGAGCTCTTTACAGAAACCCGTAACTATTCAAAGTTTCATATTACAATGAAAATCTTTGACAGGAGACGACACCGTGCTATTTTTAATATCTAAGATTTTATTTTTGTGTTACCCACATTAGGAATTCTAAACATTTTTGAATATCATATCAAAAATTGACCTTTTTTATTGAACCTTAATGTAGACTGTAATATATGAAAAGAAACGTCAAAACTTTTTGCAGCAATGGACAAGCAAAGTTTTTTGAACTATAAATAAAAAACACCATTAAAATTTGTAATAAAGCGGTTAGCATAAATCATATCGGTATATCAGTTTCACTGCTCCAAACTGTATAAAGCCTATTTATTTCGCAGGCAAGTTAAACAACAGCGAGATTATAGTTTGATGTTCTGATTAATTTAATCATCGCGATACCGCAGATTCGCTCTCACTTAATTGAAACACAAATACTGAGGTGTGATTGATCGATCGAGATTAAGCAGCTCAAACCGGTTGAAATTAGACAAAGGGGCGAGAATTGAGGTGTACTGATGATAGTTATTATATGCAAAAACTGACTGTGTTTACGATTTCATCCGCGTGGAATAGTGACTTTACATGTTTAACGTGATTTTTTAAATTGGCATAACTTTTTTGTTTATGAACCGATTGACATGAAACAAACATTAAATGTTAAGTTAAGCTTGCCACAATATATCAATCAAAACCAAATTTAAATCGGAAAAGCCGTTTTTAAGATTAGCGTGCACAAACGCATTGACAAACAGACAAAAATTCTGACAATCATTGTTTTTGGTACTATTTGAATTGATAAAGGTCCTGATAATATGTTTTCTTATATATATCTTATATGTACAGACAGCGAACGGTTACATTTTTATTATATTATATATGTATTGATGTGAATAAATTCACATTTTTTCTCATTTTAATACTACATTTGTATTATAGAGTACAAGGAAAAACTTTCATATACAATGAAAATAGATAACATATATATGTATAGGAAAAGATAATATTTATGAACTAGCTGTGCCCGCAATTTCGTTCGCGTGGATTTTAACAAAAAGTTATTGTTCGGTTTGCGGAGTTATAAAATAAATAAATTTCTAAAATAAAAGTAGCCTAAATTACCCCTTATTACATTTGCTATCTGCCAGTGAAAGTCCCACCAAAATCGGCCTAGCCGTTTTAGAGATTAGCCGGAACAAACAAACAGACAGACAGACAGACTAAAATTGTAAAAATGTTATTTTTGTATATGTACCGTGTATACATCTATATGCATTTAGTAAAAAGCGGTTACACTCCAATTTATTTGTATAGACGTGACACTTTTTACGTTATAATTTATTGTTCTGTTGGAATTTGCCTTATAGCACTAACTTTAGTATTAAGTTAGTTAAAAAATTATCAATAATAGTTTTATTTTAATGTACGTATATGAAAACAAAGATAATGATAATGGTAGATTAAGCTCTGATCCCTCTCCTACATGGGGAAAGAGGCCCATGCCCATTAGTGGGATATTACAAGCTGAAGCAATATAAAAACAATGCTGATTCATTTGTTTACTTTTGTAACAACACAGATTATTAAATTCTTAATTAAAACACAAACCGTTTTAAAATGTACAGCAACATAAAAATCTGAACGGACTCTCTCAACAGTTCTTAATGACCCATTACGCAACAGATTTTACTAAGCCAGATTTGTCGAAAAATCTCTCCGAAACGCTTAACATTTCTGGGTTCGAACCGCCTCAAGTGTAATTGCAGCTTTACTCTATTTTATTACACTGAGTACCTTTGCCCGAGTCTAATACCTCCATATAAATGGCCCGTTGCGTCGAAGAAGGCGCATTGAAGGCATTGTTCCTTAAAAGCCTTCTACACTTTAAGGTTAGTTTAACAGGTCTTTCTAAAAATAGCGTGATATGTTACGTTTTAAAATACGTTGTAAAGATAGTTCTAAAATCTTAAATTCATATTTAAAAGTCAAGCCGTTTCTTATTTTCCTGCAATTTAAATTAGTATGTCGTATATTATATGAATTATTTATTAGAGTTGATGATTGATGAGATGATCGATTATAAATTTCATTAATCGCGAATTATTTGAGGTTATTTAGATGTAGTATTCTATTGTTCAGCTAGCAAGGTTTTCATAGGATTTTTCTCTTTACAAAGAGTCAATGTATTACAATTAAATCTATACTGACATAATTTCATAGTTACTGCAATTTGTGACATTAACAAGAATACTCTCAGGTGCAATTTTTCAAATTCATTTCTGAATGTAACAACTTCATTGCTAAATATACAAAGAAAAGGAAATAGAAAACTAGACTCATTTTCCATACCTATTCAATTTTTGTTGAAAGCGCTTAAAATAATAGCATTGATGTAAATGCAGTAGGTAGAGGCCGAAACACGGTTAAATATTTTCATGTGATTACAATCTCTATTTCAAGAGCGATAAAGACTAGAATTGTGTATACGAGTTATCGTATCTTTGTGTAGTTACGACCTAATTGGCATCTTTTTAAAGTTTAGTCTTGCAATAAAGGGGAGGCCTCGCTATAGACTCTGGATTTGCGTTGAACCTCTGAGATGTATCTGCGTTCCCTACACGGAGCTTGGTTCAACTTCGTTTAATTAAGTCCACGTATTATATAACGTTAATTAATTTTTATCTTCTTATTAAGCTATTTATAATTTCGCGTATTTTATTCCGATTAAAAAAATTGTAATTGTAAGAAAAACGTAATTACCGTTGCCGAAGTATAACTTTAGAGAATATTATTTTAT
The DNA here is from genome assembly GCF_905220565.1 of Melitaea cinxia. Classification (NCBI taxonomy): domain Eukaryota; kingdom Metazoa; phylum Arthropoda; class Insecta; order Lepidoptera; family Nymphalidae; genus Melitaea; species Melitaea cinxia. The sequence goes on from NC_059401.1 coordinate 15,892,691, forward strand.
AAGTCTGTCATAGTATTTTTAGATATATTTTTCTTTTACGAGAAATCGGAAAGTAATAAAGTTTTTAAAACAAAATTCATTTATTCGATCGTATAAAAATAACTAATACGGATCATCAGTATCGACAAACGTTTGTTTATTCGAATTTTGGTCTGCAATAACTGCCTCTTGTATTATTCATCGTCCAATTATAGTAAAAGGAGTTTTCTGTTTCTTCCGGTGAAGTTCGCAAGGGTCGGTTCAAGTAGGCTTGTTTAGTTCGACAATTGCTTCTACTCGTACCTCCGTATTTTCATTATTTAATACGAGATCAAACGGGAATTTATTTCTAAAGACTATCACATCCTTATTGTGTTCCTTTGATAGGTTTTGAGTATTTGTTTTTTTAGGTGAATTTTTTTTGATTTTTAATTGTTCTTTTGTATTTTTAAGTACAATCAATGGCTAAATATTTTTTGATGTATTGCGATACTATATTATTTAAAAATTTAATTCTTTGTTGTATACGTACATGCATAGGTTTTGAAATAAAATTCTGAGTAAAAATAATTTACGGAAAATTATTGTGTGTACGAAAAGAATATAATTTCATAAACCTCCTTTTTTTGGATTATCTGTGATCTGAAGAATTAAAGTATGATTCTGATTCCGTGAAAACAAGGACAGGTTTTTCTGGAACATAGACTGGTTGTTTTCAATAAATAAAAAAAACAAGTAAGCTTTAGACCACACGACAGAAGTAAAAGTTCTTTAGCTCCTAACATCTTACGTTCGCCTCACCCCATCACACTTTTCGTAACGCTCTCGCAATGCTTTCACCAGCTTACTTCCCAAGTACAACGTAAACAAGTTGTACTTCACAAGTGAATCTTAGAATAGCTATCTCAAAATTCGGGAATAGCTCCACGTCATATGTTACTAGACGCTCAGAAAACACAATATCTTTATTCGTCTAGATCGTTTCATTATGAAGGCATATCCGTTCCATAACACCATTATATTCCAACTAGTAAAAGCAAGACAAACCACAGGCGGTCGTAAGTATTAAAACACAGCTTTTACGGCATCCAATATATCGCGTATATTGTTTATATGTAACTCGTTCTCGTGTCAGGCAATTATAACCCTTAGCGTGTGGAATTGAAGACTATATTACAATGAATCTGTTTCGATCGTTGTAGTTCACTGTTACATATTATCTACGAACTCTGTTCAGGGATTAGGAAGGCCTTTTAAGCCCCAATTAAAAAGAAGAGGGCTTATGCATGATGTTTTATTCAAAAACTGAAAGTAGTTTTTCATCCTTCATCTGTTTGTGTTTACATGACAAAAGTAGAATTAAAAGAGAGGTGTATTAAAAATTTGATGCTCTTAGTACTTGATGATGCTCTTATGAGCTTAAAAGGGATAGAAGTTACGGGGGGGGGGGATTGAGAAAGGTTACATTTGTATAACTTTGCGATGATTTTTAATTGTAGAATAGTTGATGTAATTCATGGTTTTAATATTTTTTTATGTTGTATTAGATATAGTTTGTTGTCTTTAATTATTGCTTAAGCTACAATATTTAAAAAGAGTACGTAAGTATTTCCTTTTTAATTTGTATTAAGTTTTAATGAAATTCATTGCAATATTGCTGTCGCTAATTTTTCTAATTTGTGTGTATGTGTGTGTTTGTATGTTATATGCAAATTACATAATACTTTATTTGTATATACTTTTCTTTTAACTTGTCGTAAAAGAGCCTTAATTACGTAAAATTAACACAGATATAAATGCATAAAGGAGTATTAGCGTAATTAAATCGTCACGGCTCTCCTAAATACACAAATAAAATATTAACGAACCTCTTAGCGTTTGAAAATTTTAGACGTTTCGTCTTAAAATACGTAATTAATTAATATTTCAGACATCGTCTCCATTCAGTCGGTAAGTCGAAAGTCGAAACGTTCCTGCATTACGTTTGTCATAATATAAATTGATTACGGCGGGCTCTTGGGTAATAAATGAAAAATTTCAAATCCATTAGGGGAAAGTTTTGATATTAAGTACGCACCTTAATTTTGTTGATGGAAAACTTAACTCGGGCCTAAACTCCTTATGAAGTTTTTTTTTTAAATCCTCGTCTAGAGAGTTGAGCAGCTAATGAAGATGGAACTCAATTTCCCCGGGCGTCGGTTGCCAGGTAAAGAAATTCTAGGTTTCAGTCTGACTTCTTGTCACGTCTTCTCCGACGATGTTATTTGTATACAGTTTATTTAAATATTTAGGCTATTTGTGTGAGAGATTTTTTTGAAAAACATATATATAAAGATATGATTATTAATAAAAAAAAATCATTTTTCTTTATATTTTTATTTTATTTTATAGTTAGTTTAGTTCATTTTTAACTTTTTCATAATTTTTTGTCATAAAGTTATGATTGTACCAAATGTAATGAATATTCTTTATTTTCATTGTACATATTTATCTATTTGTAAAACATTCATGTTTTTAAAATCTAAGCCATCTAAGCAAAATGATATTGATTTTCAAAGCAATTTCAGCGCTGAAAGCATTATTTGGTATGGGAATAACAAAGTACGTCCTACGGTCATAACATTATAGCGTAGCGACTTCCGCTTTATCGTGCGCTTTAAAACTGCTTTCTTATTTAGCAGAAAAGTGTCCGAACGAAGTGTTATTGATTCGAATGCAATTCTTTTCTGCTGGCGTTGTTGCAAAAACTACTTTTACACACAAAATTAGATTTTTTTGTGATCGTTATTGTAAGTTTAAACATGATTATTGAGGAAAAATTCAGCCTACAAAACATGATGATTAATGAAGTAACAACATTTTAGAAATGTCAATATTTTTCACAAACATAAATATTTTTTGAGTACCTTTAGGTAACGCCGATAAACAAATAGTATTTAGTATCTATGTATTAATACTTAGAAGTAGAACTAGAACTACTAGAAGAGAAAACTTTGTACCCCGTTTTAGGAAAATTCCGGGGACGGAGGAGTATGAAATTTCGCACGCTTATAGTTTATATAGAGGAGTCCAAAATACTAATATTTTTTTTAATTATGCCTAAAAAATACATTAAATAAATAACAAAAAAAAACCATTACACACAACCACGTATTTGATAGACACACGCATTTACTCTTTTGTTTATTATTACAGAAGTACAGTCTTTGACAACAGAACCTTCACAATGTTCAAACTTATAATTTAAAGTAGTCGAAGTCGAAGAAAGTCGAACCCGATGATCACTAGTATAAGCAAAATATACTAAACTACACTTTTAAGTGTTGCACTAACATTCTTAATTACTTATATTGTGCTAACCGACTTCAAAAATGGAGGATGTTCTCAATTCAACTGTATTTTTTATGTGTGTTATCATAACATTTTACTGGGTGGACCAGTGATCTAATAAGTACTTTTGATTTATCTCTAATAATGCGTATTTACTTAACTATTTTTTTATTGAGATCTGATAACTACTTTTTGAGTAATCTTTGATAACGCGCAGTTACTTAACTATTTTTTCGTCTACCTACGTATTAATGGTTGATGTAATTGAAGTCGGTTTTTTTCATTTGCTAGCAAACACAATCATTACCTAACTGATATTGACTCAAAAGTTTCTGTAGTCACTTAGTGGTCTCTATGTTTCATTTCCTTAAAAAAAGAAATTTAGTTTTCCTTTATTATAATCTTCTAGAGATAATAATTCCTAACAGGTTTGATTACAAATCTCAACTATATCAGTGATTAATAACAAGGTCGATGAGCAAACGACTTACTCGATAATAATTGGTCACTTACGACCGTATATATCAGTATTGAGAGATGTATTTACGATTCCATACCTACATTCCTAATGTGCTGCCATCCATGAGATCAAGCTTGTTATGTCCCTTGTGTCTGTAATTAGTTCTGTACTAATATAATTGATTGTATTTTAACCGACTTTGGAAGAAGAGAGTTTTTTGTACGTGCAGTAGTTATTTACGTAGCTCGTTTTTGGGGTCTAGATCGAATCTAATCTAAATGAAATTTCTAGAAAAATTACGCTATTTTGATTGATATCAAATTTGTTCTTGACGTGTGGCTGATGAACTGAGACCATTACATAATTTTTCGTTAGTTATTAAAATTTATTCATCATACATTATTTTTTTTAAATAATTTCTAAGTTAAAACGGTGAATGAAAAATTATAATAAGTAATCTTTAGTGAATTGACATCAACAGATTGAAAAATACAAAATAAATTAATTTTGTTTCGTTTTCGTTGTTCACACACACACACACACACACACACACACACACACACACACACACACACACACATATATATATCTCTCATGGTTCAATATCGCAAGTAATATATATTATTTAATTACTAGATGTACCCAGCACACGTTGCTACGCCTTTTTTTTGTCGTATCAACTCAGAAACCTTTGTTTCCTCATGCACAACACTTCGCTGAAGATCGTGACATGATCATTTGATCATGTCACGCAAAGTTTACGGTTCTATAAAGGACAAACAGACAAACATTCATTTATATATGTATAGATAGTTTTTTTTAATTGTCAACAATACTCTTGCAAAGTAATGCCAACAGTAACTATCTTGAAATACTTTTGTTTCACTAACAAACATCGAACAGTTCAATCGGATATCTCCAGAGTTAATAAACTCTTAAATCAGATCATCATTATATTTTTATAAAACGTAGCTACCTATGTAGTAAACTTTTAAACAAAAATATATGCGAATTGGCTACCTCAAAAATTCGCTAAATAAACATATATTCGAAAATGCAATATTCATGTTGTTATCATGGAATTCTCTCGATTAATTTAAAAATTTATATTACATTTATATCATAAGTGATTCAACATTCCTCACAGTGACGTAAATAGCAACAGAATATTTTTTAATACGACAAAAAAGTGTACAGAATCGAAAATAGAATCAAATTCGTTTTTTGAAATCATTTAAAAATAGTTTATAATAAAACCCGAATAAGTCGTTTCAATCTTAAATATAGAACTATCATACGATAAAGTAACTTTTTTCTAAATCTCGGACGTGGCCCGGGATTATTATTGTATCTTTTATTCCGATGGCGCTCTAGTAGAAATAATAGGTTGCGTATTTATCTCCCCAGCGGGCTCTGAGCGATGGGGCCTCATCTAGGCAAGTTTTTTTATGACTGACTCGAAGTGCGCGGTAAATCGTCGTAGTTAAGTTTAAACGGAGGAAGAAATTCTTTTTGTTTTGATTAGTTACTTTTTCTTTGTTGTATACTTATGTAGTTACATACAATATAATAATAATAATATAAAAAAATACACACACACATATATATATATATATATATATATATATATATATATATATATATATATACAATATATACACATTTATATTACCCAAAGATAAAAAGACAATCATTTAGTGACAAATAATGAATTTTATGATACTTTATGAAGCTAATGATGAAACGAATGTTCGTCGGTGATAAAAATTGCATAACGTAGAGAAGGTGTGAAGAAATTATAACTAAAGGTTCCGATATTGTAATATAATTTTGAGTACAGCTAGTCGGCAATAACGTATATAATAAACATATATTTATCATATACTTAAAGATGTTTAAGAGGTAAATGATAGCCTTAATAGAGTCGCGTAGCAGATTGCTAAGTAATATAAAAAAAAATTAAAAAGTTATTAAAAGACCTGCATTTATCGTTTTAAGTTCTGAGACATGAGATTAGGCAATCTTTTGTAGGAATAGCCGGACATACGGCGATTTTGAATCCTCATGTGTATTTATATTTTCATATGTTATGTTAATACCACGTAAATATGTTCATTTTTAAGTTAAATTTATACATTGGCTTAGATTTAAATTCATAAGCTTAGGTCCCGATTTCAGTGAATGGATAAACAAGTAAGTCTTTGAATCAACCTCAACTACTAAAAAAGTATAAAACACTTTACTGAAAACTGTTGTACTGATGTCCAAATTGTAGGAAACGTAAGACATACAGTTTAATTTTTTTTTGTAATGCAATGTATGTAATATTGTATTATGTTGAGATAAATTTGAAATGTTATGTATGTATTACAAAATATACATGTTTCCATTTAATTAAATTTTCAATAACAAATAATTCAATATATGAATGATATTTATGACAAAAGTCAATTACATTGTTGATAGCGTATTTCCTGTGCGAAATAGAAGCAATCAGCGCTGGGAGCGTATGATTAAATTTAAAATTGATCATTCGTTTTGTATTTGATTTAGTTATTTGTTTAATTATCGTTTGAACTATTTAGGTGATGGTTTCGATTCATTGTTTATTAAGTGGAACGGTGTTTACGTGTTGTTGAGTTATTTGATACTAGCGATCTCTGTCCGCCTATATTTTTTTACACGGTTAGTAATCACCAGTAATCACCAACATATCATATACTAAAACCTTCTCCGAAACACGTTGCATCTTAAGGTATATCATATTATTCCGATCGGTTTAGTATTTTTCGCAATATAACCGAACAAAAAAACCGGAACTCCATTCATTAGTATACATTACACGAAATGTGTGAATCTGATTCATAAAAAAAACAAAAATGCGCAAATAAAAGTTTCATTTATTTTCGAAAAGAATGAGAATTTTGTATACTGTTGTATATGGCAACACATCTCTATTTCTATTAGGGTTAATAAGGTGGATGGCATCAGCAACGTTGTCAGAAGTAAAAAAAAAGAAGAACAGGATGCAATAAAGATGGCTTACCACAAGAAGACTTTTATTTATAAAACAACATATAAAACATGGTGTCAGGTGTAAAAACAAAAGAAATAATAGCCACATAAATACAGTATAAATACAGTAGTACCATATAAATACAGTATTTTTACATGTAGTAGTAATGATGGCAGTTGTTGTAGAATCATTAACTAATCACAAACTTTTAAGTTTATACGATTATACAATTTTGATAGTTCCGCGGCTTAACATCGGATATCAATGTCCGATTCAATCTTTTCCTGAATTTTAATTTATGATAATTAAAAGTGCACGTATCTCTATATTTGTGATGTATCCAAGAAGGTATCGTTATGCTAGATCAGATTTAAATCCTTTTTTTTTTTAAATAAACCGTAACATAAATAAAACTAACTAGTGGTCGCCCAGTGGTCGAAATTCGACCATAATAAAACTTTAATAAAAAAAAAAAACAAAAATAATGAAAATAAAGAACCTTTTATAAAATTTTGCTATTTGACTGCAGACTTTGACAATAAACAAGATACAATAATATGCGTGTGTATGTATGTGTGTGTATCGAATAGTATGTGTAATGTTTTTTTTTCATCGATTTAATATATTTTTATGCATAATTAAAAAAATTATATTAGTATTCTGCAATCCTTCTTTATGTAAACTATAAGTGTACGAAGTTGGGGTCTATCCCCAAAAGTCACTCTGTGGCTGTACCAGTCCGTCATCAGGCCAATTATCAGCTACGGTGCTGTGGTTTGGTGGCCGAGAACCAGACTAATCACCGGTGAAGCAAAATTACAACGACTTCAAAGGCTAGCTTGCATGGCGACTACGGGCTGCATGAGGACTACTCCGACAGCCGCCCTGGAAGCCCTACTGAACCTGCCGCCGCTGCACCTGTTTATCCAACAGGAGGCGGGAGCGGCTGCGGTAAGACTCAGGAAGCTAAACCTTTGGAGGAACGTAAAGGTAGCACATACAGGAATACTTGGCGAACTGGCAAACAGGGAACCGCTCGTCGAAGCGGTTACCGACAGGATACCCAAACAGTACGTATTCGACAAAAAATACAGAATACAATTACACGAAGACCCAGGTGAAGGCCTCAACCCTAGAGAGTTAAGAATCTTCACAGACGGGTCGAAAACATCAACAGGTACAGGTTCTGGGGTCTACTCAGAAGACCTGAATATCCACATCTCATCGCCATTAGGAATCCACAACACCGTCTTCCAGGCGGAATGTATGGGAATCATAATGGCAGCAACAGCGATCAAGTCTAGAGAGGTACAGGGTTTTCCAATCCGTATACTTTCCGATAGCAGATCGGTCCTGCAAGCCCTACAGAGCGACATTATGACATCAGGGCTAATATACGAGTGCCATCGAGCTCTGACGAAGGTAAGTGAAACAAACACCATTACCCTTCAATGGATAAAGGGACACAGTGGATCGCGAGGCAATGACGCGGCCGACCGACTGGCGAGGAATGGATCGGAGATGAGGGTCCACGGACCCGAACCCATTCTGCCTCTGCCATTCGGATGGCTGCGCAGCCAGCTGCGACACAACACCAAGGTAATGCACCAAGAATATTGGACAAACCTAACTACCTGCAGGCAGACCAAGGAAGCTCTTCCGACGATCAACCCAGGATTGTCCCGCAAACTTCGCGGTTATGGAAGAGCCCAGCTCCGACTACTGGTCGGGGCGCTTACGGGACATGCCTTGCTTAACAAGCACTTTCACAATCTAGGTGTTACAGACAGCCCCCTGTGCAGAGCGTGCCTGGAGGCAGAGGAAACGGCCTCACATATCTTGCTGGAATGCGGTGGTGTGGCGAACTACAGGGCACTACACCTTGGGACACCGAGGTTGCTCCAGGAAGTCGTCGGCAACGTGAAGGGTCTGCTAGGCTTCCTCAAGGAGCTTGGCTGGCACGAATAGTGCCCACCAGCCGATCACGCAAAAAAGGCGCATCAAGACGTCGAGTTGCGGAAAATAGCCCGTGTAAAACAACAACAACAACAACAAGTGTACGAAGTTTCATACTCCTCCGTCCGCGCAATTTTCGTAAAGGGGTACAAAGTTTTTGCTTCACGATATATGTGTAGATTCTATTGAATAACGATCAAAAATGTTCTATATAAAAAGAACCATTAACGACGACTAAATATATATAAATCTAAAAAAATGGAAACGCTACATTAAGCTTTAAGGCCAATACTGAGTAATTGCCGTGGATTTTCACCTCCATCCATAATCCTTCCTTAAAAGATTAACTCCATCCGTTGAGCGCACCTTAACAAAAAACTACAAGCGTCAAACGACATTTACCGCTTAGTTTCGCCTCAGTCTTACCTCATTAATTTTCATCTCTTGCCAGCACATAATTTATCCTTGAGCGCTCCCATACTTGATAAGGGTTCCTTTATACTGGGCAACTGCGATGGATTTTATTAAACCCGTACCGACTCACCGACTCGCTCGAGTGTCGACAACTGATAACGCCTGTTTATTTATAAAACAACGCCTTTTCCGCTCAAAGTGTTACGATTCTTTTTTCACGAGTTGAGTTTCGTTTTTTGTCCTTCTGAATGTTGAGTGCGTAGCTTTCGTTACGAATGCGTTTACAGTTTTTTTTTATTTTTTATTTAAGCGGCGAGGTGCCTCGAGCGCTTTAATGTCGAATTCAGAAACTAAATAAGTTAGTTGGAGTTATGATTTTTAACTGATTTTAAAAATAGTGATGGTATGTTTTTAATAATATTATGGTAAATATTGAATGGATTGCATTAAATGAGTAAGAACAAATATACGAGTATCTAAGTACAGTGAATATCTAAAGGGTTAAGTTCATTTTTAACATGGAAAAATTTAAATTTGAAAAACGTGTATGCTAAGTGATTAACGATAAAATACGAAAAGTTTTTTAATTTATTAGCTTATTTTTTTAAACCTTGATATCGTTAAATTAACGTATATCAACACTTGAAGTACAGGTGTGTAAGAAAATGCTAAAAGAGAAAACAATAGGGTATTACTAAGTACTACCCTATAGTACCTTACAGACGACGCTTTGGCACAACTGTCCTAGCACTAGTACCCCCGCACATGACAAACACTTGTATTGGCCATACAGGTGTTTGCCATGGTTTGGGTGTTTGTGCATTCCTTGTGGGTCTCCCCACCGTGCCTCGGAGAGCACATGAAGTCTTCGGTCCCGGTTGTTATCATGTACACCTGACAGCGATCGTTACTCAAAGTAGGGAATATATACGCCAACCCGCATTGGATCAGCGTGGAGGGTCTAAGTTCTGATCCTACTCCTACATAGAGAAAGAAAAGGGGAGAGGGGCGTAAATATTAGTTACAATCTCAAGATATCAACAGAACATGTATTCGTCGCATTTTCTATAGACAAACAACCAAACAATCAGGCAGTTTTTCTCAAATATTGATTAGCTGTTTAAAACGTAAAGTATTGTCTCAAATCAGTAACCCATTTACACTAAGCACGCCATTGTCCTCCAATGATTGTATTCAGTAAGTAAACAGAGCAAGAGATTTCAAGAGCTCTCCGCCGGCTCACTTGTTATTCTATGCAAATGTTCAAGACCCGAAAGTGTAAAGGTGTGTTCATAAAGAGCTCATCAGGTAGCCGCATTTGTGTAATTAAATGCCTTAATTGTATGGATTTCGATTAGTGGTCTAAATTTTAATTAATGTAGACATATGTTAGTAGCTATAATTTGGTTGGAGGTACCAAAGTTTGATATTATAGCATTTCATATTGAAATTGTTTTGAAAAAAATAGTGTAGGGATTAGTCATGTGCTATGTGGTGAAAAATAAAATTTTTTTTTTATTAATATAAGTTAATAAAATAAAAAAAATATTAAAAGAATAAATTAAATTAATGTAAACGTACCTTAATCGAGACGCGAGTTTTTATGCAAACAAACTTAACTTATTCAAGTACGTCTTTGCATGGAACTTGCATACAGAACTGGCTCAATGCAGACGTTATGCGAACTCTTTACTCGGACACGCCCACCTGAATTTGTATTTTTAACCGAGACATTTAAAAAGTAACCCTTGCGCATTTGAGGAGTACTGTGGGCGACATCGTAGTATAGGAAAGCGGTCTCTATTCTTTGAGAGAGAAGAAACAGAAGCGTCTATACTGGATGTCGTCGTTGACTGTACATCTGACTCTGACAATTAGGGTTTTCATTTCGCTGGCACTGCGACCAATTTCCGTAGTCCAGTGGAATTAAAATTGCGGAGATGAGCTTGGAGTATGGCAGTTAAAGATATTTCAGGGTATTCTGTTATCGTAGATTGGGGATATCATTGCGTTTGTATAATTATTTCATTATTCACTGGATATTTTACTATTTCATTGCTGAACTTGGTCGGGCAAATAAATTAGCTTAAATTAACTTAATAAATTAATTGAAAATTTATATAAACTATTGCGACTTACTTCTGAAAAAGTATAGGAAACTATTAGGATGTGGTCGTGTTTCCTTAATGAGTTTTGTTGGTAGGCCTGCACATTCACTTCTCTTCTATTCTTATCTCATATCATATCTATATATAATCTCTTATCATTATCACCAATTCCGCCAAGGCCAAGTTCTGCGTCAAATTTCGTCCTCTGACTTTAATTCTTGCACGTGTCGGCGGAATTTTGAGTCACTAAAATAACTAAACTTATTGAAGTTCAACTTATATAAGTTAAATTATTTCTGTAACTCAAAATTATTTTCTCGAAGTTTGTGAACTACTCGCCATAGCTGAATATGTAGATATGATGTCACAATATATTACGGAGGCACAAGTCACTTTACGCCTTATTCAATGTCTCTGGAATACTGCCAATAGCTTCGTCCAACACAAGGAACCACCTTGAGTAAATCAACTCTAAAAACAAACAAACAGGAGATCATTAAACTTACACGACAATTTTTTGTCTCTCTCGTCCCTTTTCTGCCTCCTTTTTACGCTGTTCTTTGTCACCATAGCGAATCGTTTGGCAAACATTTCCTATTCCCATTTCCTTGGGACTATTTCTTTAGTAATAAAGAGGGCCATTAAAGTAGGGCCTAAGTCGTAAACAATTAAGATAGGAATGAAATTTGTCTACTTTTTCTTTTTCGGTAATGTACTCGAAAGAGCTAATCTTCGGTGTAATTAAGTTATAGTACTATCTCTAACGACGGGCTTCATCTTATATTAAATGACGTAGAAACAAGGTTGACGATGAGCGTTAAGTTTATACGTATAATTAAAAAAAAAACGATAAAAATTATTAAAAGTAGCTTAATTAATAAAATAAATTATTCTTCTAACTTATCTAATACTGTACATAATATATTTTAAATTACACACAAATATTTTTACATATTTATATTGTCACACTGTACGATTTTAATTCAAATCTTGGGTTTGATAATTTGTAAATATTATGTTGAATTTTATATAGCTTTAGTTCTTAATAACCCGCTCCTGAGCATAGGCCTGTTTCCCCATGTAGGAGAAGGATCAGAGCTTAATCCACCATGCTGCTTCCCTGCGGATTGGCGGATATATTTCTATGACTATAACTATGAGCGACGATCGCTATCAGGTGTGCGTGATAAAAACTGGGACCGGCGGCTTAACGTGCTCTCCGAGGCACGGTGGGGAGACCCACAAGGACTGCACAAACACCCAGACCATGGCAAACACCTGTATGGCCAATACAAATGTTTGTCATGTGCGGGGATCGAACCCGCAACCGCCAGCATAACAGCCACTAACCAGTGCTGTGACCATTACGATAACGCTGCGTCATATTATATAAACGACGAGAAACCTCTTAATTATCCGTAACTTCATTACGTATTAAGAAAGATAGAATGCTATAAAACTATAATTTATTATTAATTAATATTATTATATTATATTATTAGTATTATGTTATGATATGTAATGTTATGTTATGTTATTTGTTATTTTTTATTGTACATATACACACACTATACTTTCTTGCACAAACCAAGGTTGGCTGGTAGAAAATGCATTAGCGTTAAGCTCGCCTTTTGTACACACTTGTGTTAGTGTATTTATTGTACAATAAAAAATTTAAATAAATCAATAAATAAATATAAAGAATATCGACAGTCTAGTTAATACACTCATTTAAAATTCAGAAAACAAAAGCAACGAATCTAAATGAAACAAAATCAGAAATGGTCATAAAATAAAGTCAAAGAATAAGTCCACAGCAAATCCATTGTCTTGGGGCTCGCATCAATTTAATCAGTTCGAACAAGGTGTGGGATATAAAACATCCCGAAGCAAAGTGGATTGAGCCGGACTTACAGACGATTTTTCGTTGAAATGCGGCAACTATATTGTTTTATGCTGTCAAGTTTTACAATTTTAAAAGTTTACCTCAATCGGCTTTATTTATTTGATCTTGATGCGTGAAAGGTATTTTAGAGAGTACTTATGTTATAGTATACAGATTATTTAGTCTCTACATGTAAGCACATACAGAAACACACTCACACATATCAGCCTATCGCAGTCCACTGCTCTCAAAAATGACGCGAACTCGGGTGTTTTGCTCATAGTCACCATGTTGGACAGGCGGGTTGGTGACCACAAGGCTGACTTTGTCGCAGCGAAGACGCTGCCCGTCTTCGGCCTGTGTATTTCAGAGCCAGTAGTTTGATGGTTATCCCGCTATCGGTCGGTTTTTTAATTTCCGAGGTGGTAACTTTGTTATCCCTTAGTCGCCCACACACCAACACACCGAGACCAACGGGAAGAGAGGGGGTAGCTATATTCTTTACTGCCGTAACCATACAATTCGAAATGTGGTGCTGGAGGCGAATGCTGAGAATACCTTGGACTGCAAAACACACTAATGCATCGATCCTGGCCCAGCTCCATATAAAAATCAGGTTGTCCACCATATGCTAACAACGCGTTTTGTCGTACTTTGGCCACACGATACGCAGGCGATGAAAATCTGGAGAGACTGATTGTGGTTGGGAACACGGAGGGCAAAAGATCGCGCGGTCGTTCATCAACGAGATGGGCAGACCAAGTCAAAAACCCATCTACCACTAAGTTTTACACGGTCGTAAAAGACGCCATGGACAGAGACCGGTGGAGGCAAATCATCCGCTCCAGATGCAATTCTGATGCTGACCACGATCCTCAGACATGAGGGACCGACGAGAGAGAGAGAGAGTAACCAGCAGTAAGCACATACAAAAACAAGCGAAAGACATTGTATGAAACCATATATGCATATTTACTTCATACAATTTCTAAGCTAAGCTAAAAAGTTATATTGGAATCAAATTCTTTGTTATGTTTGTATGATTTCACTTGTCTATGTATGTTCAAATGGTCAAATTTATTATTATTATTTATATTCCCTAAAGCATTTTTGTTTATGACTCTTATTAATTTTATTTTCCACAATTGTCTCATTTGTAAAATAAAAAATACTGTTACTAATAATAATAAATTCATATTTGCATTGAAAAAATCTATTAAAATTTACGATACGAACAAAAATTACATTCGAATACAACAATCAAACATAATTGACGTCATCGTTCAGGTAAATGGGAAATCGTGCCCGTAAAGAATATAAATCGTGTATTATATAAAAAAAAAGTCATTTAAAAATGTAGATTTATTCGAGCAGCGGATTCAAGGAGCATTTGAAATTGGTCACTAAGCGTCTGATCCACGGCGTATAGATTGGTTCACTAACGAGTGAATAATTACACTACGAGTCCATTACGAATGCAAAAATCGTAGCCCCTGATGCATATATAAGCGTGCTTTAATGCGCTGTAAGTGAAGGGAGATCGGGCATCGATTGTTTTGACAGGACGAAAGGTTAATGGATGTAAATAAATTTTATATAGACCCTTTGAATATTATTTTTGTATACGTATATAATGGTTATGTTGTAGAACAATTTTAGAAATATGCAAATTAATGTTCTTGATTATATAATGTACGTATAGGATTAAAATAAAAATAATTTAAAACATTTTATTCGACTTGATTTAGTTATTAAGAGGTTCTTAGATTTTATGGATACAAAAGATACGAATAAATTTCTATATATGATAGCTTTTTTATTTTTATTCTGTATTACTTATAGTTATATTAAGCTGTAAGCTGCACTAATAAAATAAAATACAAATAAAATAAATAAAATAAGATGAGTTACTTCATACTACAGATTGTCACAAGTTGACTTCTGAAGTTTAATTCTAAAAATTAAAGATATTTTGAAAAATAAAATATAGTGATCCGTCTATACACACTAGATTGACAAATTTCGTTTTTTACATTTTTACCTGTATCTTATACCATGATAGCAGATACATTTTTGAGTTTGACTCAAGAGAGGGAATGGAAGATAATATGTAACCTAGTAAAGCCTATCGGTTAATATTTTTGTTTTTAACTTGTATACATGTTTATAATTCAATAAAACAGTTAAAGTACTTCTACGATTTTATATTTGCCTTATAGAAGTTTATTTAAATTAGTGGTCGATATTCGACCATAATTAATTTACAGTATAAGTAATTAAATTACAAATTAAAGCTTATATATACTTCTATAAAATAATAAACAAAAGAACATATATGCGTGTGTCAAATACATGGTGGTGGGTGTAATGTTTTTCCATTGATTTAATGTACTTTTTTATACATATTTTTTTAAAATTAGAATTCTACACTCCTTCTCTACATAAACTATAAGTGTGCGAAATTTCAAACACCTCCGTCTGCGCAATTTTCTTAAAAGGCGGTACAAAATTTTTGCTTCACGCTTAATATATAGATAAATAATAAACAAGGAATTCAGATAGAGTGAATAAGCATAATAAATTAATACAAGCCCAGGTGGTTTGAGACAAAATAAAATAAATGTATGCAAACATAATAAGTTCGTTCCACCTTTTACAAGCAACATGCATTTACTTGTTACATACTTGTTGTTATTTTGTAGAGAGCTTTTAAATATGCAGTTCGAAAACTCACGTACGTTTTAAACAATAATTGTTGATATTTATTTTTATAGGGACATATTATATAAAATGAAAATGCATGTATCGAGACTATTCACCGCTACTGAGTGTCAAGTAAAAGCGTTCAGTTCTACATAGTACTATTAAATTAATAACTTTTAAAGCTCGTTAGTGTTGTTTAATACAGTTATATGTTTTTGCGAAAATATCAAAATTAAAACACGTTTTGTTTAAAGAAAGCTTTTGAAAGCAGTTTTTAATTGTCATTTTTTTAGTCAAAAACCAATTATGAAATAGTTGACTCAAGCTATGTTTGACTAGAAATAAAATCTACATGAGAGTAAGCAAGCATCTTTAAAATTATGTGTTTTTAATTAAAATACAATACACATTTAGTTTAATTAATACACGGTTAAGCGTTTCATACACTTCATTATTAATATCATCTATCAAAAATATATTACGAAACAAATTATGCATTTACGTGTTTTCTTGCCTAATTATTACCTGCACTGCAAGAGCAAGTTTCGCTGATTTAATGCCGTTACCGAGATAATTTTATGCACGGAGCAGACCCAGCATTCAACGAAACCGGAGGCTAATTACCCTTTGTTATTTTATGTTAATAAATTTCGTCCCGATTACTGGCGAACGTTTAGTCGGCTTTGTATTGTGCTGTTGTTTTTTTTAAATGTAGAATCGAGTAACTGAGTTTAATTTTGTCTGTTCTGTGTTGTTCTTAGTTTATTTCTAGTTACGTATTTGCTATAATTACATTTTTATTGTGCTGTGTGGCTACGGCACTAAAGAATTTAGCCACCCCCTCTCTTCCCGTGGGTGTCGTAAGAGGCGACTAAGGGATAACAAGGTTCCACAACCACCTTGGAACTTAAGAAGCCGACCGATGGCGGGATAACCATCCAACTGCTGGCTTTGAAATACACAGGCCGAAGACGGGCAGCAGCGTCTTCGGTGCGACAAAGCCAGTACTGCGGTCACCAACCCGCCTGTCCAGCGTGGTGACTATGGGCAAAACACATGAGTTCACGTTATTTTTGATGTAAACTTGTGGAGGCCTATGTCCAGCAGTGGACTGTATAGGCTGTAATGTACATTTTTATTAATATCAACAGTTGTTATAGTTATGTGATAAAGGTTGATTACGTTTAGGGTTTCGATTCGAAGAATTTGAATTTTCTAGTATAGTATAATGATGTTCCAATTAAAAATCATTAGATGATCAAGAACACCATAATGGGTAGTTTAATATGGTGTACTATAAATCAGATTATGTTAAATCGATGTTATGATTTTTCGCCTGAGTACGGAAAAAGACCTCAAAGAATTATTACTACTCATATATATCGCTCCATATACCTATAATTGTGTTTGCTCGGAAACTAAAAATTCGAATTAAATTACATAAAAAAGTAATACAACGTAGGAAAACGAAAAAAAGTCAAGAAATTGCCTACTGTTAGAGATAGCTCAAAAAGTTTCCGTCAGATCTCGATCAAATTTAAATGAGAGCACATCACAAGCATCAGCTTTTGATTAAAAAAAGAATCATCGAAATCGGTATAAAAAATAAAAAGTTATGAGGTAACACATTAAAAAAAAGTTGAATTGACAACCCCCTATATCTAGATGACCCCGGGTTCTTAAACCCTGACACAATGTACATTATTTATACAAAACTAGTAGCAGTAACGTGTAATGTACCTGTTTATAGTGTAACTCTTATTTTATTGATAATTACTTTAATAAATGGAGTATTGTAGTTGGCATATAATAATTACGTCTTACTACATGAGCGTACCTACAGGCGTACCACAGGGCTCCCACTTGGGGCCACTTCTCTACAATTCGTACTTATATGACATCAAAACCTGTTTCAAGCATGCTAATCACGTAATGTATGCGGACGATAAAAAAGTATGCTTAAAAAAAAAAAACCTTGAAGATTGTAAGTTGTTGCAGTCCGACCTTGACTCCCTTTATGCGTTCTATGCTCGAAACAAAATAAGTGTCAACGTTAAAAAATGTCAATGTATAACATTCACACGTAGGAGACATCCCATTATGTTTTCTTATGAATGTGATGGCAATACGATAGCAAGAGTCAACATCGTTCGGGACCTTGGTGTATATTTTGATGACAAAATGACATTTTCCAATCATAGTCTTTTGATCACGCAGAAAGCATTTAGGAGTTTGGGTTTTGTAATTCGGATTTGTAAAAATTTTACTGACATTGAGGCCATCAAAACTGTATACTTCGCGTACGTTCGCAGTGTTCTCGAATATGCAAGTCCTATCTGGTCACCGATGTATAATATTTATAAGGACCGACTTGAAGGGGTCCAAAAAAGATTTTTAAAACACATTCTCTATTGCAGTCAACAGTTCTCCAAATCTTACATTGAAGATTGTCACCGAAATAACATATTATCCCTCGAGGAACGCCGCAATGTCTTGGATATGTGTTTTTTGTATGATATAGCTAATGGACACGTAGATTCCCCGGAGCTAGTAGGTACATTGTCATATTGTGCACCTAAACGTCGTACGCGTCATACGCCTCTGTTGTCTGTTCCTTGTAGTAGCAGAAAATACTCTGCCAATTCTGCACTGACTAGATTACCACGTATCTTTAATGAATCATTCAACGACATAGATTTATTTGCATTCTCTAAAGCTAATTTTAGAAATAATTAATCTTAAAACTAAAAACTAAAAGTAAATAAATGTGCGCGACCCTCGCTAAATATTTTTGAATCTTTAGCTATCGAGATAATAACCATTATTGCAAGCTAAAGCTCCCTAGTGGTCATGTACCGATCCCAAGATATTGACATCGTAGGGCTAGGGCGTCAATTCCTAATCCACACACTATGTGATGACACACATAATATGTCTGCCTAATACCTATTTAATTATCTAATGATTATAATAAATATAATGATATTAAAATAACTTTTTATTATATTATAAAAAAACATTATTATATATTATACATATTGAAACATCGACAAACACGCTGTACTTTATATATAATACTCGTATAAATTTATTGAACAATAAAATTGATCCATAACTGTGACTATTGTAAGCGCGCCATCCCATCGGTCCAAATGCAACAATGTAACTATACTTGTAAATATTATAAAGGGAAACCTGTTATTGGCCTTATTTTTTTTGTAATTTGGTTATAGTATGTATTAACTGAAACGCTGTTGGTTTTCTTAATAAATAAATAAATAAATAAATAAATAAACTTGATGGAATTAAAAATTAAACTCCAAAGAGTTTACATGTGTTGTTATATTTTTTTTTAAACGAGAGTGAACTTTTTGATGATACAAAGAATATTTTTTGATAATATTCTAAATACCTAACGATAAGAAGGCGAAGTATAGAAGAAAGTTTTACTATTTTTCTTTATCTATTGTCGAACGCCGGCATCAGTTGAATCGCTCGGGACGGGATGGCCACATAGATATGTAAATGTTTTCAATAAGGGGAGAGGTACGGAGTTGTGACATACGGATATACGGCGTGAATATTCGTTATATTGTATAAATTGTAGGCAACGTTCGCATTTCGCTCGGAGCTACGAAATTTGCGTTGATGAAACGTTTGTACGGAGAAATAGTTTGAGAAGAAGTTCTTATATATTTTTTTTGTGTGCTAACTTTGTGTTTGTTGTGTATTTTAATGGACTAGCATAGTTGGGCTGTTATAGCCTAGCTTAGTGTGCTAGACTAGTTGACGCAGCTAGCAGTGACCTTGTGTTCCGCTCCAGAGTTTATGACCTCGAGAGAATAATATACCCAGAATATTATTCGTATCTTTACCCTATGAGTGTGTATTTCCACGTATAAAAAATATATTAAGTCATCCGTTACCTAAAACACACAAAGCTATGTCTATTTTAGAAACAAACGACAGTGTATATATATTATGTATATTTAATATTATGAAGAGGATATATGATTTAATTTTTTTTAGAATGGATAAATTACAGAGAAAGTAATGTAACCACTGAGCTACATAGGCTATATTTATATAACATACTTATCAATGTGATATATGTTTTAACCAAATAAGCTTGTAACACATCAGTTGTCCGTGACTTTTAAACTACAAAAATTCTTAAACTGAATAAAGCAGATTTAACAAACTAAATACAAATAATTTCTTAACTGAATTTATACATCCATTGAGTCGAAAAAAAAATATGATGTAACAAAATCTAAAAGATTAAATTTTAAGGTACAATAAACTTTCCCGTGGATCGTGTCTAACATATGTTTTTAATAATGGCCGCGCCGCCTGCCTCGCCGGGTGTTAGTGAGCTACGCGTACAAATAGCGATAAACACGAGCATTCAAACGGAATTACAAATAATTTTAAATTAAACTTCTGTGATGTTGTTTTTATTTATTATGAAATTGTTTTGTTTAATTTAGATTTTTAAAAGTGATTTGTTATACGATTCAGCCTGTAATATCCCACTGCTGGCCATAAGGCTCTTTCTCCATGTAGGAGAAGGATCAGAGCTTAATCCACTACGTTGATCCAATTCGTGTTGGCGGATATATTCCCTACATACTATGAGTAACGATCGCTATCAGGTGTACATGATAACAACCGGTACCGACGGATCCAAAAGGACTGCACAAACACCCAGACAGGGTTGCCAGGTGCAAAAAAAGTGTGATCGTATGCCAACTACAAAAAATAATCGTATGCCAAGGAAATTTTGAAATAAAACGATCGTACAGTCTTTTAAGACTAAGAACTAATTTTTTATTATAAATTATTAAAAATTGGTTTAGTTTTAGAAAATAAACGCAATAAAACTATTTGTTACACTCATAAAAAAAATTCTGTGGTTATATTTTTTAACAAAAGAATTTGTTGGCCTAAACTTCGTATAATTTTCGTTTCTTCTTTTTAATTGCTTGGCTAATAACGTGCCCTTAAGCGTATCATTGGATAAACTGTTTCTAAGTTTTGTTCTGATTAAATTACCTTCGCTGAATGCTCGTTCACAATCTGCACTGTAATGGGGAATACATAACAAATTTAAGGCAAATCGAGCCAGTGTTTTATAATTTTTAAATGGTTTTTTATTTCAAAATGTGTTTTTTCGTCGTGTAAGTCGCAATTATTACCGAAAGAGAAATTATAAGTTTCATTAGAAAGCAAACAAATACAGCCTTTATGCCGGGTCTCATACGGGATTTTTCAATGTATTTATTTAAGTAAAAGATTTAGGCACGCGTTACTTAGTTGGGGAATTCAACGAAATTCGTGCTTGCCGGGGGATGACGTTTTTTTAGTTATGAAATGCTTCCAGATAATAGGAATATAAAAATCGCACATTTTGCGTACGATCTTGGTCTAGCGATCGTACATGAGTAAAAATGCAAAAAAATCGAATGAATACGATTAAAATCGTACATCTGGCAGACCTGCACCCAGACCACGGTAAACATCTGTATGACCAATACAAATGTTTGTCGTGTGCGAGGATTGAACCCGCAACCGCCAGCGCAACAGCCACAAACCAGTGGTGTCACCGTTGCGAAAACGGTGTCAGCACTGGTTTCGCCAACATTTATTTTTAAATGTTTTTATTTTTTTTTATTTTTAAAATCAAAACAATCGTGTAGGAATCAGTTTTAAATATGATAAATAAATTTAAACAAAATCAGTAATACGATATTTTGATAATTCAAAGCGAATACTTTAAAAGTTCGAACAATATCAATATCAGATTGGAATTGCTTCGAACGAACTGGACGGTACAGTGTTGATCTTGTAAGTTTTGAATGGGTCCAATTTGGGTCAATTTCTTTTCGGAAGGCTCCCAGACGCATTCTCCGGATCTTGTCGGGATGAACTTTTATTGACATACCATCCCTTCCTTCCTTAGTTACTTACTAGCATTTATTATATATTTGCATTGCATTCTTTAGACCCAATCTTGGTCCAATATTGATCCAATCTTTGCAAGTATGTTTTAATTAGATGAAACCAATTTTGTTAAAATATATTCTAGAGATTTCAAGTTGTATTAATTTGTTTTCCATCTTGTTATTTTTAATATATTTTAACTGACTTCCAAAAAAGGAGGAGGTTCTCAATTCGACTGTATTTTTTTTTTTTTATGTATGTTACATCAGAACTTTTGACCGTGTGGACCGATTTCGACAAATTTTTTTTTAATCGAAAGGTGGTGTTTGCCAATTGGTCCCATTTAAATATATTTGAGATCTAACAACTACTTTTTGAGTTATATCTAATAATGCGGTTTTACTTGACGCTTTTTTCGTCGACCTACGTTGTATTATACCGCATAACTTTCTACTGGATGTACCGATTTTAATAATTCTTTTTTTGTTGAAATGGAGATATCCAAGTTTAGTACCATGATAAGGAAACTAGGATCTGATGATGGGAATCCAAAGAAATCGAGGGAAACTGTTGAAAATCCGCAATAACTTTTTACTGGGTGTACCGATTTTAATAATTTTTAATTTAATCGAAAGCTGATGTTTGTCATGTGGTCACATATAAATTTTATCGAGATTTGATAACTACTTTATGAGTAATCTTTGATAACGCGTAGTTACTTGACTATTTTTTCGTCGATCCACGTTATATTACTCGTCGATGTAATTGAAGTCGGTTTTTTTTTCGTTTGCGAGCAAACACAATTATTGTTGAATAATTGTGCATTACTGAAGACAGTTTGATGTATATAGAAGTAAAAAAAAAAAAACGAGTGTACTTTAGACCACAAGACTTCAGTAAAACTTACAAAACGTAACTCTCTTTTTAGAAAGATAGATCTTCACTAATTTATATCTCCCTCTCAACTTCTGTCTGTGTGTTCTGTGTGTGTATGTTGTGTTTGTCTGCACAACATCTTAGATATACGAAACGTAACTGACTATGAGAAAAAGAAATAAAATGTGTGCTCACTCCTATCTCTCTTGCTCCGTTCGCCTCGTACGAGCACACTTTTCGTAACGCTCTTGTTGCGTGTTCACCAGCTTACTCCCCAATTCAAGCGTGTGTAAAAAAGTTCGACTTCAAAAACCGTAACATTTCCCTAGCATAAGTCTAGCGGGTCGGTTGTAAAATAAGACTTAAATATGAATCCCTTTACTCGCGAAACAAAACATTTTCACATCAACGCAAAGTCATCCACTTAGTTGGTACGAGTAAACAGATGAGCTCATAAACTACGCATACAACTCCGCACACTTTATAACGTGATTACAGCATGTACTCTGATTCCTAAACAAATATACGGCCTTATCACTGCGTCTTCATTTTAAAATGGCTTTCAACCTAAAATATATTTCGCACTGCGTGTAAATGTGAGCGTATTTGTATTGTTACGTTTTATTATACCGTTTCTTTTTGTAAACAATTTACGATTTTTTTTTCGATTCGTTTTATTGTTGATTTATTTGACATTAAACGTTTTTTATTTTGATTCTAGTTTAAATATTCTTTCGTTGATTTCTTTGCGCTTTGTAGATTGAAATGAAAATTATAGCACCATTTTATTGAATTCAATTCATTGAATTCTAGAAATGTTTTAATATAGGGTTTATTCTATAATCCCTCGAGGGCTTCTGCACTTACATTTTGTACTGGTTTATTAATGCATATATGATACGTAAAGTAATGATAAGTACGTATAACGAAATTATATGACTAAAAAGAAAACGTGAATAAATAAGTCTCTATCCCGTTTATACATTTGAAAACGCAAAAAGAAGTTCGAAATTAGTTGCGCCGAGTTCTATCTAAAAAGTTCTTTCATATCTGAACGTACTTGAAAAATTATTGCAAAAGGCTCTCGACTAATTAGCAACTGTACACATTTCCGCGAGCCATATTTTTCTCTGTTTATTTGTGTTGTGTTGATACACAGTGCGAGTCGTGCTTGAATGACGCCC
The DNA here is from genome assembly GCF_905220565.1 of Melitaea cinxia. Classification (NCBI taxonomy): domain Eukaryota; kingdom Metazoa; phylum Arthropoda; class Insecta; order Lepidoptera; family Nymphalidae; genus Melitaea; species Melitaea cinxia. The sequence continues at coordinate 15,916,545 of NC_059401.1, forward strand.
GGGACCGGTTTAATAAGGGTCGTTTCCCACTGTTTGTACTGATGCTGGAAATCTCTTAATTTTGCGCCCGCCTCGCCCATAAGCTCCGTAAATAGTACTCCGCGCCTTTAACGCTTCAAACAGAGCAAGATGAAAATTGTGAAAGACTTTGTGGGCACGTTTGACAAGCTTTTAACAATCTATTCGACATCTCTTACTGTAATTTTGTATTTTTATTTTTAACGGAAAAGGGTGGAAACTATATTTAATTTCGATTTCCAAGTATTTTAGTCTGTTCGATATTTCACATACCTTTATGCATTACGCTGGAATTATAATACTGTTATATTATTACAGAACTTTTACGAATTCCGATGCCCCTCGAGGGCTTAAATTCCGTAATGATTATTGAAATCAATAGGGCTTTTGTACATTACATTTGTAAAATCGGTACGTATTGTATAATGTTTTATAAATATAGTCAAGATGTAAAAAAAATATTAATATAATAAAGGAGATCCATCGTTTGTTTATTTAAAAATATTAATTTCTGGATCTACTAGTAATACAACAGTAACTAGTTTTGGCGCAATTTAGTTCAGATGGCATTTTATGATTAAAACTCAAGTCAAATGTGTAAGTTGATATGTATACTCAGTTAAATTATTAATGCCTGGTCTGATATACATTTATTCTTTATTTTTGTTACGAAGGAGATTGTGTAAATATTAGTTTTAATAGATTAAAATTAACTTGAAACTTGGAATGTGATTATGTACATACTATATTTTATACAGTAATGAAAAGAATAGTAATAGCTAATAAAACAACGTCTAAACTACAGTTATTATTGTATGTAATTGAAAGCCTGTTTCCTGAGAAAGAATAGAAAAGATAGGCTATAAAATATCACGTGCCTAAAAGTAATGGAACATTGATTATAAACGTCAAGCACAGGTCTTAATATAATGATATAATGATAATTTTGTAAAGCTATACCATCTTGGTGTAGTCCGTAGTAGGGGATTTGTAATTGGTTGCCGGGTCTCATACGTTTATCATTTGATATGAGGTTATATTCTCCTTGATGACCCGAGACGAGCTCCGTACGTGCAGTGCTTCAGGTAACTATTTAATTTAGACTCGTTATGCTTATGAAATACTGGCCTGATACGAGCTCTATATAACGGTATAATCAAGAGCTTACGCGATCTTAGGACGCGGGCAACGTTATTTTATAAAATATTTAATTTTCTCTTTTATTAATAAAGTTTAAAGCGAATTAATATTTAGACGATAATTACCATAGATGTAGTAATCGTTTATGGTAAATCGCTAGTGACTATTAACATAGTCGGAACTGCAAAATTGCATTTTTTTGTTTATTTCATAAAACGTTCCCAAATGACCAAGTCTATCATCAGCTGAAGAGAAATTTTTTATTTTATGCATAGTTTTTGAATTACTTAATTTAAAAATGTCGGATATTACCTGGCTAGCTCGATAACAATGTCAGATGATAACTACCAACGTTGTTAGCGGTGCGCAGGAGCGGGTGAATGCGCACGATCTCCCACTTCAGACTATGTTAGCGGGACTAACTGATGTTGCTATGACACTTGTTTTTTTAGGACATTTTATTGTTAATCCTTTACTTTATAACACCGTTCACAATGTGTAGTAGATAAACACATTTAATCAAACTAGCTACTGGACGTTGTAAACAAAAACATAGTAATAGAAGTAAAAATGCCGATGAAAACATTTTGAGCAAAGCAAAACCTAGTGAGAAACAGGTATTAATTTTTACTTATTATATTACTTTTACGATTTCTAACAATAAAGTTCATAGTTTAATACTTTTGCAAATTTAATAATAGATTATAGAAATTACACGAGACATTTACAGTAAGTAATTTAAAATTGTAGGATGTACCTCATCCAACTTTGTTAACCGGTTTTTGAAAGGAGTTAAATGTCGTTAGTACCATATCCGACGTTGTTAATCGGTTTACAATATGAGTTAAATGTCATTAGTACCACATCTGACGTTGTTTATCGGTTTATCAAATGGATTCAATGTCGGTAGTACCATATCCGACGTTTTCAACGTTTTTTTTTTTAATTAATTAAATGTCGGATATATTACATTTAAAGTTCTTTGAGGTTATGCAGATGACTTAAAATGTCTTTAGTACCAAATATAACACCCAAACATATAAAATAGTTAATTTTAACTGTTTTTTTTTTATTATTATTTCCTATTGAGTTTCTAATACCGAGAACTTTTCAAGATGAGTGAACTCAATTTTTTTTATATATAACTAGATCACCCAACAAGCGTAAGGCTCACTTGGTGGTAAGCGATTACCGTAGCTTAAAGACGTCTGCAACCTACTCACTAACAGGAACACAAAACTGCTTGAAAGCAGCGTTATTTAGCTTTGATCTTCTGTAAGGTCGAGGTACTACCCCAGTCGGACTGCTCCATATTTTGAGCAGGATATTTCTTGCTGTGCCTTACCTCAATAACTACTAAATATGGTCATAAAATTTTATTATTTCCATCCAGACCATAAAAAGTTATAGTATGTAATGTTCTTAACTACAATATCTGCAGGTAAGCGCATCATCTCACTACATAATGGAAAAGATTTGAGGAACGAATTTCAGTTTTAGTAGATCAGCGTGGCAAACATTAGCACAAGAACTGAATTATAGATAAAGAGATGACGAGAAGTGTATGTGATGATGTCAAATCGTTTTCATTGATTGTATCATATTGTGTCAGCAAAAATTCAAAGAAACTATATTTAGAAGGTGTGGATAGTGCTTCTCGAATGTATAGCATATACATGGAATGATTTGATTCTAAAAAAATATAGTGAAAAAGCAAATAAATAGGAATATACTTAACGCAAATTTTAATATTGGCTATCATAAGCCTAAAAAAAGATCTCTATGATACTTGTCACACATATACGAAAGTAAAGAATTACCTACAAATGAAAAGTAATCAGTAGATAAAGATGAAGCTAAGTCGAATGAAGAAGTATTAGCAGCTACTTTTGATTTTGAAAAAGTTTTGATAACACCACAGTACTATTTAAGCGTGTTTTACTACAAAATGAAATTGTCTACCTTAAACTTTACGTTCTATAATTTGTCTAACAAAATAGCTACATGTTTTATGTGCCACGAAGCTATTGCAAAACGTTGTGCAAATGAAGTTTCAGGTTGACTTTATCAATATATATATAAGAAAACGCATATAGTCTAGGCAGAAATTTTGGTCCGACTATAGCCCGGGTCAGAACAGGAACGGAAGGAAGGTTTTTTCTCTATACTTGCTTGCAGTAAAAGAATTTGGAGTCACGATTACTCACTGTTTCATGGAGAAGGGTCATACTCAAAATGAAGGGGATAGTGTGCATTCAATCATCGAGCGCGTAGTGAACGCAAGATTCTATATTATATACCAGAGGAATGGTGCTGTCTCGTTCGCTGGGCCAAAGCTGAAGGTGAACCTAATGAAGTTAAAGTGATAACAACTCCAGAAATATTGGATTTTAAATCCTTGCTTTGAATTATTCATTACACTGGACACATATGAAATATGTAACAGTTATGACACAGTTTTGACAGAATTTAATATAAATATAATTTTTAGGACGCATTTAAGTGACTAATCCCCAAAAGATATCACAATTTTTATTAGAATTCTATAATGTATCGGAAGGAATCTTCTTGGATGAAGAAGACTGATTTTCATTGATTAATCTAAAAGATATTAATATAAGTCTTAGATTTAACCAAATCTTTGATTACTACCCAAGTTTCTTATTAAATCTAGATAATTATATAGAAGATTTTGTGTTTTGTTTAGTGGATTTAGTTATGCCACCAATTGTTGATTGTCAATAAGAAGATTGATTTGATTTAGTTAATCTGAATATTACTTTAAAAAAAAAACAAAAGCTGTAAGTATTTGTTGAGTTATTTCATCATCTCAGCCGATCACAGTCCATTGCTGGACATAGGCATCCATAAGTTCACGCCAAAAATGTGAACTCGTGTGTTTTGCCCATAGTCACCACGCTGGGCAGGGAGTTGGTGACCACAGGGCTGGCTTTGTCGCACCGAAGACGCTGCTGCCCGTCTTCGGCCTGTGTATTTCAAAGCCAGCAGTTGGATGGTTATCCCGCCATCGGTCGGCTTTGTTAGTTCCAAGGTAGTAGTGGAACTGTGTTATCCCTTAGTCGCCTCTTACGACACCCCCGGGAAGAGGGCTAGGGTGAGAGGGTGGTTGAGTTATTTAAGTCAAAAGAAATATTTTGTATTTATTTTGACGATTTCCTTTATTCAACAAACTTTTCTTTGTTATTTATAAATAAATATAATCACTTTTTTAAATTTTTGGTGTTTGTTTTTTAGTAATATTTACATACGACATACATTTGTTATAAATACTAACAATGAACAATGACGTAAATGGAACTTCCGACAATCAATCATCAATTTCGTACAAGCAACAATGTCGGTTGTGGTACTTCTGACAAATCAGTATTAGTCTTAACCCGTTAAAAATGTAACAAGTGACTTTTCTCATATTTACACATTAAATACCGGCTAGTAATAATATTATCCAAAATATAAATAGCCTGTACAGCATTACTCTAAAATTTCATGACCCTGCTTAAAATGAGTAAAAAGATACACGCAATTTACACTTTGAATCGCTCTCCTGTAAAGTTGCTGTTTTTCACATCCGACGTTTTTAATAGTCATGGGCGAAATATAAACTATAATGTCTGGAATCTATAAAAATATTTAATAATATTTTAAATATTTGATAGTATGGAAGTGTACCTAATATAAATATTTGTGGGAATAATATTAGCTTTAAAATTTTATTGCAAAACGCTACGATACCGATCCCCCGGAGTGTGTAATATTATTTGAAACTTTAAGTGGCATTAAAAGAGCTAGCTTATCTCCCGTTTTAAATCTCTCAGTCATGGATAATTGCTGGTACTCGAATATAATAAACTTTGTAAAGTCGATTCTTTAGGATTTATCTGATAATTGAAAAAAAAGACATCAACTTCGAATCTCTTTCAATCTTGAGATCCATCTCGGAGTCTTTCATGGCTGTCAATTTATGTAGAGAAAAAAAAAACGAAAGTTTTGTAAGGATTACTTTGGCTTTCGAGTTTAAAGAAAATGGAATCCAATTATTTTGGACGTTTCGGCTATTTTAACATCGTCTTAGTTAACTAAATTTATTCAGGCCTCAAGTTGAAAAATGAAAATTGTAGGCAATTTTTCATTTTGATAAAATAATGCTCTCGATTTTTTTAAATTATTTGCTTTAGGCATATACATTATATATTTAATCCTTATTGATATAGATTGAAACTTTGTTATAAATCTCCAATTTAGAAAGTTATTTATTTCTATCAAAGAGACTATTAGTCTAGTTTCGACGATACCTCGTGGTGTGGGCTATAAGCAAATTAATTGATAGCGGTCGATTACAGTTTACGGCTTTGTCTCAGCTAAGGGGTTGGTTGAGTTTGTCAATATAATAAACGGGAAAGGTCAGAGGGTCCCTGGAGATCAGCCAATTCCTTCGTGAAGACAGCTCGGCGCCGATCATTACAAAGTTTGATTCATACCTGACCTGTCATTGGGTTCAAATGTTGCGCAGTATGAAAAAAAAAATATATATATATATAAGAGGAACGCAGAAATGCTGGCTGGCTAAATACCCTGTCTGTCAGTTAGAATGTATCGATACTATTCAGACACAGTACGTTTATGTACATGTTGTTGTGTTATGTTATTGTAACTGTGTATTTATATGTGTGACGTATGCCTAGACGTGTACACAAGACACTAAAAATAATCAGGAAATCGAATATACACTTAAGCATTATGTTATAATACATCGTATTTCAATTGAGCGTGAAAAAAATTGGAAAAAATAGTTCAAATTTAATTTAATTGAAATAAAGAAAGTCCTATCTATATAAACAATTGTTTCGTTACAAAGTTAACCTTTACTGTAATAAAAATGATAATAACAAAGCACGCAATAATTACGATCAGAAACGTAAAAGAAAGATAGATACAATCTCAAAATCTTCATACGCAAAGGCAAGGAGTAATTGCCGTAAAAAGATCGCTCCCATACAAAACAGAAACGCAGAAGACAGGAAACTAATTTAGTTACCTCATAAAAAGACCCTCGCGAAGGCATGTTATTAAACGAAATAAGTTTATAGTTTCCATAAAATATCCCCAACAAGGTCCCTCTCTGATATACGTCCCGGTAGATTTTTAAGCGGTCCTCCTTGTCTGGGCCTCGGGCACTGAAATATTTCTCCTAATAAGGCACGAAAAAGGCCTTCGAGTGTCCAATTATTAAGAACAGTGAGTCCGACGGACGGCGCTATCGTTATCTTCGAAACTAAAGTGCTGTGAAGATTCTTATAATTTTGCGGTGAGCAATTACATTGGTATTAAGTAATGAAAATTTTAAAGGTCAGTTATTTTAATGTGTAATGCGGTTTTAATATGTAGGTCAATACGACAAGCTTTTCGAGTATATTTTGATACATCAAATCTTGTTTAAAAATTTGAAATTAGGTTACAAAAATTTTATATTGTATGGGCACATAAAATCATTATATTTCGAAATAAGGGTATATTAAAGAATCACATCTAAACATAACCTACCTTCTATTTTGATAACAACATACCCCTTTTGTATAAAGAGACAAAAACACCTATTACAACGTATGAAGTTATCTACACATTTAAACCTTACACACGCAGTAACAAAAGCAAGCAATTATGGAGATGTAACATTATATAGAGATGTAACTATGACCTCAAATATTATCAGCACCAAGTCGAAAGCAGAATGGAATAGAATTCGGCAGGCCACCCGTTAATTCCTTTAACGGCGGCAGCACAAAAGCGCCTTTCGGATTTGCTATACTACGCTTAATGATGTTTTTGTTTCCTATCACCGGCTTGCTTGTATTTTGTGAAAATATCTATTTCTGAATTTTTTTTAAAGATTAAACATTATTAAATAAATGTAATATTATATTATATTTATAGCATTATATGTGTATATATAGTACATATACATGATTATAAATTACTTCTACGTTAGAAACAATCGATTTTTTTTTGTGATAAGTAAGTTGTTTAAGTATAAATACATTATTTAAATAACAATGAACTTCGTATAATTTTAGGTGACATAATAAAACTATTTCTTAGATGTTTCTAAAATTGCATTTAAATTAAAGTAAAATATGGTTTATATGCTAAATATATATATATAAAAATTATAAATAAACTAGCTGACCCGGCAAACGTTTCTTTGCCATATATGTTACTAACCCGCTTAATCTCCCCATTATAACTTAGGGGTATGAAAAATAGATGTTGGCCGATTCTCAGACCTACCCGATATGCCCACAAAATTTTATTAAAATCGGTCGAGCCCTTTCGGAGGAGTTCAATGGTTAACACCATGACACGAGAATTTTATATATTAGAAATATTATATTCGTTTGTTTATAAATAAATATTAATATACTCACTCCATCGATTATAAATAAAATCGTATCGAAATGGGTACTAAAATTCAATACCACTATTTAAAAAAGCGTAAGAAAAAATACTTTCAACGGGAATAAAGGAAATCCTTTACGAGAGTTAATGGACTTACTAAGGAAAAAAGAAAAATTATGACGAAAACTGAAACGACGTCGGATTAGCCTGGTTAATGGGTTAACAATTTCTGAACAATCGAACACAGCGTACAGGAACCATTGTTATGATTAGCTTTCTATCCATTTTCTCTTAAAATTAATGATTTTACAGAGAATGTTTCAACATTTTATAATTCGGTCAAAACCTTAGATTACTACCTTTTGCCTGATGTCAATTGACTTTAACAATATCTGTGAATATAATTGTAATTAAATGTATATTAAACCTTTTTATTTCCACATTAGCATCCCGCTCCGGCTTCGCACGGGTCATTAAAGAGAATTAAAAAAAATCCGTATTTTTTTAATATATAATAGCCTATGTCAGCCGCGGATAATGAACTGGAATGAATGAAACTTGGAGAACTTGTCGCGAACTTAACAGAAAAAAGTGATTTCCCTTCCAAGAGCAATGATTTTCATCAGATATTGTAAGAGCGAGAATTCTTATAAAATGTTATAATCATATTCTAAGTTCTTATTTTAAAGTATGTTAACATTGTCTGAAGAAATGCAATAAGAGTATTAGTTTACTACAATTTAGTTACAATGTATATTTACATTATTAAAAACATTACAGCCAGTGTACGAGTAAAACGTACATGTTACACAAGGCCACGTTTCACAAGTTACTCACACACTCACCCACACACTCACAAAACACACACACACACACACACACACACACACACACACACATACACGAACACACACGTACGCAAACACATACTTAAACACACGCACTTAATTAAATTATTGATATTATGTGATATTGACTAATATTGAGCTTCGGTAGATGAGCGAGCGGGGTACCCAATAACACGGGTTACCACCCAGTAAAGCGACTTGCGACTTGTTTGATAAATTTATTATCATCAATAAACTATTTTATACTTTGTACTTTTTGTATTTTTAAAATTCAAACAATCTTGTGCCGAAAATTTTTAATGTAAAACATTTGCAATTTTTACAAATGTTCCAAATTTGTTTTCACCGATAACAGTCTCAACAGCGCCCGAGGCGAGACAACCGCTAATTAAAACTTAAGCGGCTGGCCCGGACAGTCAATTTTAGGACTTTTTACCGGACCGGGCCGGACCGGATTTCGCGTACAAAGGATACAGATGAAAAAGAATGAAAAAATAGTTATTTGGACATGAGCTGAGCTTAGACTGTATTTGTTTTTTTGGTATGTCAACTTTATTTTTGTAAAAATAGTTTTATTTCGTAAGTATTTTGTAAAAAAAAATATTGATTTTGTTTCAAATTCTCTTTTTGCATAGATAATACTTTCAAAAGTTAAATTAAGATGATTAGTAAAGTGAAAATTCTATTAGATTACTTTGTTACTTTATTGCGAGTATAAATTTGCATTCAGATCTTCAAATTTTAATACAATAATAAGCAATTTATTCTATATATTGTTATTAAACATTTCTTCTTATATTGAACTTATTACTTATTTAAATAATATCCAGATTTAAGGGTCCTCATAAACTTTGCCTATTATAATAGTTTCAAATGATGTGTAAACCTCAGTCAAGAGGTCTATTTCATCATTATATATTGTGTCATTATGTTATTTACCATTTTATATAATCATATATTTCTTTACTGTTTTTTCAATTTCTCAATGAATTTCTACATCATAAGTAACACTTTTTAACCGACTTCCAAAAAAGGAGGAGGTTCTCAATTCGACTGTATTTTTTTTTTATGTATGTTACATCAGAACTTTTGACTGGGTGGAGCGATTTCGACAAATTTTCTTTTAATCGAAAGGTGGTGTGTGCCAATTGGTCCCATTTAAATTTATTTGCGATCTAACAATTACTTTTCGAGCTATATCTAATAATGCGTTTTTACTTGACGCTTTTTTCGTCGACCTACGTTTTATTATACTACATAACTTTCTACTGGATGTACCGATTTTGATAGTTATTTTTTTGTTGGAAAGGAGATATCCCAAGTTTAGTACCATGATAAGGAAACCAGGATCTGATGATGTGATCCCAGAGAAATTGATGGAAATTCTTGAAAATCCGCAATAACTTTTTACTGGGTGTACCGATTTTGATAATTCTTTTTTTGTTGGAAAGGGGATATCCCTAGTTTGGTACCATGATAAGGAAACCAGGATCTGATGATGGGATTCCAGAGAAATCGAGGGAACTTCTTTTTGAGTAATCTTTGATAACGCGCAGTTACTTGACTATTTTTTCGTCGATCTACGTTGTACTACTCGTCGATGTAATTGAAGTCGGTTTATTTTTCGTTTGCGAGCAAACACAATTATTCAAATATGTATTCCTCTCCTCACTCAATTAACTAAATCATGTTGCATGTGTTATCTGTTATTTGTGTATTTTATAAATCTATACTAATATTATTAAGCTGAAGAGCTTGTACATTTGTTTAAACGTGCTAATGACAGGAAATACTTGCTCGAACTGAAAAATTATTTAGTGTTGGAGAGTCCATTTTCCGAGAAAGGCTAAAGACTATATAGTAATCAAATTAACGTAGGTAAAACCGCGGGGCATAGTTACTATATTATACAAATACAATGTAAACTGTTCCTTTAAAAAACTAAAGAAAAACAATGATATGATATGACATATGTTTTAATTTGATATTTGTACTTACAGGCATAGTTTGACTGCCGTGCAGACTTGTGATGGCGGCCTGTGCTTCCTGGTGTGAACTAAACTTTACGAATGCGCAACCTGAAAGGAAAAATAAACACATAAGATATATGGCGTATTCTAGTTTTACGAATAACCATAAATAGATAATTTTATTTAGTATAATTAACAAAATAAATTCTAACCGTGATGTCATCATCGGCATACGAATTTGTATAAACAATTTTTTTTTTGATTTTTAAAATAAGAATGTGGCGCGCGTAATTTAGACTTACAGCAGCACGTACCTGTCGGTTATTCAAAACTTTAATATCTTATAACTCGTTACTTTTAGTTTTACTTGTAGTCGAAAACTACTAAAAAAGTATTTTATTGTTTATAAATAAATAGTTAAATATAACACTTTTAAAACTTAAATCGTAAACATCAACATTTTTTAGTTGTCCGCTTCACGTGGAGTCCCCGAATGAAACCTTTTTTCTACTCTATTGTATTCAAAGGAAATGTATTCTGTTTCCATCAGTGGTACATGGATAAGCCTTTAGTGGCTTTGTCAAAACTAAGTATCTTTAGCTTTGCTTGACGTTTTATACAAAAATATAACATTGTTTAAATATAATTAATATATACATATAGTATTACGTAACTAAATTTTCGTTATAAATAATTATAAAAATAAAATTACCATATATTTGCTACAAAAAGGTCTCTATTTTATTGCAATAAGAGACTACTATTTTCTAACTCCCAATGTTCTATAACATTCTGGATTACGGCTGAATTTCCATTTAAAGAGCTACCGTCAGTCCAGTAGTGGGACTTTAAAGGGTTCTTAATGAACAAATAAACTATTATCCCTAACATAATCTAAAGCCACTACATTAACTTGAACCGTTCTTGACAAGGAAAATAATCCGTTAGGAAACTGTCTCTCCAGACTGTCTCCTTGTCTTGTTTCAAAACGTCACAACGTATTAATGTAATTTGCATACATCTGAATACGCATTAAACTATGACAAAGGCTCTTATGTGTAAGTAAGAAGGACGAGTAATTTAATTTGTTTAAACAATGTAAGTTTCGGAAACGATACACAATGGATACGTGGTTGTCATGTCTATTGAATGATGCTCTTGATAAGATTGAACGGCGAATAAATATTAATTACATATTGTTCGTTAAGGTAAGCGCAGTAGAAAAATCTAGCACAAAATCTGGAACAGCCCGACTAGGGAAGTACGTTGATTGATTCAATATGTAGCATCCCACGGCTGGGCATAGGCCTCTTTTCGCAGATATAGGTCTATAATGTAGATCAGTGTCATATAATACTGATTTCGAGTCTTATTGTATTTCTGCTGAGAATTAAGCTTCGGACTCCTGGGAATGCACTGTTGACAGCAGCAGAAGTTTTGGCAATGTGTTTTGTCATGCATCCGTTATTACAGCGGTCTACGGTATCTGAGTCCCATCAGGCGGGCTTTGCTTTTATTTGCCAACCTCGTGGCATAAAAAAACCTAATTGACTAGAATATTTCGAATGTGATGACACGCTGTTCTTCTAAAGTCTTTACATGTGTTAAAGGCATACATCTTCGAGTCATCGTGAATATAGTAGATAGAAAGTTAGTAAAAATACTCTTACATATAGATTTATTTAAAACAATTATTCTAATCAAAATATGTGCCTGTAAATTGATACGTGGCATTGAAATAAAAATTAAAAATTTTGGTAGTTACTAACTTTAGTAAATATACCCTCCATTTATATTGCATTAGTGAGAATACTTTGAAAAAAAAAAACATCTTGATACTCGATCATCACTAAAAGTAGTTATAAAAGGGTTTTTAGGGAGCCTAAGATGCGAAACAGCTAGATAACGACATGGTTTTTAGCATACAAAAATTTGGAGAATGTCATTAAAAGTTCACTTTCTTCATTCTCATTTTTGAAGTGAAAACTTCTTTCGTCGCACCGCACACACATTTTTCCGTAGGTAGTAGGTTAGGCTGATCCATCATGTTTTTTTATCTTTCCATCTAATCTTGGTACGGACAATCAGCTGGATCAAAGATTCCACCAGGATGTAAATTAGCTTGAAGATCAATTTTAAGGGCGTTCGGACAAAGCTATGTGAGAATTAGCATTGGTGTTTAAGACGAGAAGATCATTTAAAAAAAGAAAATGCTAAAATTTCACTATATTTTGGGTTAAAAATTCTATGAGATGTGTTCTTTTGTGCTGTTTTTACCTAAATCATAAAATTAAACTTGATTCATATAAAAAAATGGTTGATTTTATTAAATTTAATTAAAATTTAGCCTTACAATTTTTAATATAAAAATTAGCACATTTTTACGGAAGAAAAATGAGACGAAAAGAAAATTTGTACAAATTTTTAACAAACGATAGGAAAAAATAAGAAAACATGACATTTCAAAGCGGGCACTCATTTTATTTTCATTTGTAACGCGTTGTTAATTTTAGCAAAATTTAATATTAATGTTATTTTATTACCGTATTGTATGATCAAGTAAAGTATTAAATATCAAATTTGATTAAGAGCTAACAGAGACTTATTACAAGGCAAAAGTAAGTTTTAGATAAAACTAGTTCACATTAACTAGACACAAGTGTAACTTGTTGATTTATTTATAAACTATGATTGAATACACCGAGTTAGTAAAGAGAAATCCACTCAATTTCCATCTGCGTTAAAAAGCACCGAAAACAATTTCGGCTCCTGAAATTAAAGGTAAAAAAAAGCAAACAAAAATCTTAAACAACAACGCGCACCGGGATTATCGCTCAATTTTTCAATAACAAGCTGTCAGGGCGCAGTGTGGCTGAGGCCTTATCAATCTTGCTTCCCACAGGTGCGACAAGAGAGGCGGAAATATAAAAAATCAATGAGTGCGAAGGAGAAAGAACGCGTGTCCGCTTAATGACGACTGATGGATATGCTGGTTATGAAAATAGGATTATAGAACCCAAAGTTGGATTTAACAACTAAATCACCAGTGATCTTTCAGAAATATTGGACGTGTCAGGTGTTTCCTTTTGTAGGAGAAAATTAGAAAGGCGTACGGGAGTTTTTCGCATTTACAGTTTTTCCTTTATCCCATAATCCTCGAAATCTTAAGCAATGTACATTTGCAGATATTTCATGTCGCGTCGCATTGTATTTGCATTTGTGATATGTTCCGTCTTCGTGGTAATAAAAATATTACACAAAGATCTCCGCTTTAATACCTTTGTTACAAATAAGAAGCGTTTTAGGTTAGGTTCAGGGTTAGGAAGGTTTTTTTTAACCTTTCGCTAGTATTATATTCTAAGAATGCGCGCTTGAAACAAAATTCACTTTTTTAAGAATAAAAGTTTGATTATGCACACATTAAACACAGAAGAAAATATACTTTCACGGAAAATCGTTTTTGTTGTGTGTGTTTGAAAGTGTTAACTACTAATGTTTCCATAGACATATGAATGATTTGAAAACACACGATGGAACGCCTTAGGAACATTAGGAGTTATATCAAGACATCCCGTAAAAAATAATTGTAATATTTTTATTACTGCTTATTAAATAATAATTTTGTAACACCTTAATCTGTCGCGCTATTTTGCATCAGAAGACACAACCTTTTGGTTAAGCTTCACATCATCTACTAATCAATTTCACTATTACATTGTATATTTCATTTATTTTGATTTTTTTTAACCATCTTACTAGCAGTAATGTGTTCTAGGTACACTCTGTATACAAGAGCAATTTATTTTAATTTACAGTTTTTTAAAGTACAAAAATATCAATGTTATAAGTTATTAAGTTTTTTACGGCTAAATAAATGAAAGAGTCCTTATTGAATCAGCTTTAGTGAATCTTTGCGGCGAATAAAAAGTGTACCAAAGAGATTGCGGACTTTTGTGGGGAATCTTCAAAGGAATTATGCCTGATTGGTTTCATTCGTTACGACTCTTCAGACACGCTTGATTTAGTTTCGTTAAAAATTTTAGAAGACGCTTTTTTCCCTTTCCTAGCATTGAGTTAGTTTGGATAAAATTAACTATAAAACAATCCTACAGGAATAGTTCTTTGGTTAGAAATATTTTTTCTACACGTATACCAACAGTCTTTTTATTTCAATAGTATTTGTCTTAATCTATGCTACTTTATAATATAGAATAGTTTTTAGTATATTTGGTACTATTACAATATATTAAAACTATTAATTTTAAAGGCAGATTTATCTGCTTTCTATCTAATCTATAAATTTTTAGAATTTTTAAACCGCTCAAGCTTTAATCATTATTTCGTTACTAGAAAGCTGCATTATAATTATCATGGATTAAGCCTCTTGGTTCTACTCATAATGGCTTTTGTTTAGCTGCATGAATAGCTTAATTTATAGTGATAAACTGTTTTAAGAAGAGTTCTTGTCAATTATTTTTATCCGAATCTATATTCCTCATCGGAGGTAACTTAATGTTGACTATGGTTTATTTATAATATGACTTTACTTTTTGTAAAATTACCATTCGAAATTGCGTTTGAGCTAAATTGATTTTATCAAAGGAGATGGGGACTTTTGGGCCAAAATGTGATGAGTAGAGATATTGTTTAAAAAATTGGTCATATTTTTTTATTTTAAAATATAAAATATCAGCTCAATTCTGAATCTAGAAGCGGAGAAAATTGAGAAAGATAGTTTTCATCAAATTATTTGGGTATCGATTCAACTATAATCGATTACAGAATTCAAAAAGAAAATGTTTGCACTAGTTAATTAACTCAAGATATTTAGATGCGCAATTAAAGCTGTAAACAATAAAGTGCCTTTAAATAAAGTTACATTAAAATCGACAATATCAATTAATATCTGATAAACAAAAATGATTATCGATTTCATATCGATTTAAAATAAGTCATATTTTTAATGACAGCTTTGACAGCTGACTAACAATAACACTGTGTCCGTCACTCGTTTTGTGTTGACTGTTTTCCGATGCATTCTGAGTCCATTCCTGATATTTATTTATGGTTTCAAGTTTATATCAATATTTGTAGTGAGTTATCAAACAGTCTTCACTAAATATAACAAATATTAATGCTACAAGAACTTAGTTATCGGGCTTTTTTATAGACATTGTAACATAACCTCACTTTTACAAAAAGTCTAATAACTCCACTCTCAGATAGCCAAAATATAGATAGGCTTCAGCGAGGGCGCAATAAGCCTAAATGCATTAATTGATACCATTTTCATTTCATTACATTTTGGCCCAAGAATGTATGGAATCGTATCATTCTCCTTTTTGACTACAATGTCACTAAAATTGAAATTTTCCTTTAAAAAGTCCCAGTTACCGAATCTCATCGACAACAAACGTTACGACGACTGTTCGAATTCTGAATTTCCAGTTCAGAAGCACATGATTATTTTCTTTTATCGTCTTTCCTAATTCCGTATCGAATAAAACAGAATCACCGAACTTTTTCTCTATTACACCTTTAGCTTTTTCGTTGTAACTGACAATCGAGGAAGCTATTTAACGTTTGACAATCGGACCCCGACTGGCGTCTACACGGCGCCTTTACTGAGATGCGTCTTTACTGTAATGTAGTCAAAAGTTTTGAGCGTGGTAGTATTTACTGCCTGCATACGTATTACTTGGAAGTTAGCGTTATCGGTGTTCGAGCACGCATGGTACTTAAGCAATTTTGTAGATTTTCTTAGGTTTATACGATTTAGGTATTTAAAATGTTATTTTCTTTAATTTAAATGTTAGGGTCTAAGAAATAAAAAGGGAGATTTTAGGATAAAAAAAATGGCGATCAGATAGATATTAAACGGGTAACATCACTAGGCAAAGTTATTTCTTAAATTACTTACATAAAATAGTTTCTTTTTTGTTTTCAAGATAATTTTTTTTTGGTTTTAAAAATGTCGATATCAAGCGGGTAAAGTTATGAGGTATTACTATTTACATAATATAAATTACGTAATATATGTTTTTTTTAATTTCAATCATTAAGTTTTCGCGTGCCTCGGAGAGCACGTTAAGCCGTCGGTCCCGGTTGTTATCATGTACACTTGATAGCGATCGTTACTCATAGTAGGGAATATGTCCGCCAACCCGCATTAGAGCAGCGTGGTGAATTAAGCTCTGATCCTTCTCCTACACGGGGAAAGAGGCCTATGCCCAATAGTGGAATATTACAAGCTGAAGCGAGCAATTTTTTAAAACAAATTTTGAAAATAATTTTAATAAAATTTCTGGTAGCATGTTGCTTTAAATGATCTTTTATTAGCCGACAACTCACTGTTACAGGTATTTGAACCGTTCGCGAGAGTCGTGACAGGAAATGTGTTAGATAAAATATTTTTATATGCACGCCTGCTTTTTATTACATCCCGAATGTTTAGAACATCTGTATTTGTAAAATATGGGTCGTTCCTGAATTATTGTTATCTATGAATCTAGGGACGTTCTTCATTTAAAATAAAAGATAATATTTTTTCATAAACATGATTTTAATTTTTTTTTTTAAATTGATAACCAACTTTTTCCTATTTTGTTTTTACTGTCGTAATTTATATATAGGCTGAATGAATAAATCCATTGCCTGGCTGTAATATGAATATATGACATGACATAAGACTTTTTTCATTAAGTTCTAACGCTTGCGTCACACAAACTTTGACTATCGATCATAATAACATGTACCTACCTACTGTGACAATAAAAGGAGCAATAAAAACTAATATTGATGATTACTCTGTCGAATATGGCGGTAAATCTATTCCGATGACGTCACGGTTCTGTCTACGTGTATATACTGCATATAATGTAGGACGTGTACAGAGAGAGAGAGATGCGCAGCACAGCGCAGTATTGTAATTAACATTAATATGAGAACGCATAAAACAATATTGCATATTGTAATGCATGTGTTAATTCAATACTTTCCTAGTAAGATATTGATCTATTTATTTTTCAATTCTTATTGTAAAACAACTACTTTGTATTTAGCCTTAAAATTGTACTCAGTTTCTTTGTTTGTTCAGGTTAGATTTGCTTTCATTAAGCCCTTTTTTATATAAAGTAACATTATTACACACACATTTACATAAATATTATCACACACTATTATGGAATAACTTCAAGAGCTTAAGATAACTATGTTAGAAGTCACTTAAAAATGTTAAAATACTATTATATTAGCCGTATCTTCTTTTTTGCTTGCGTAAATGAGTATATATAAAAATATAAACGCTAGCCCAGCGTGGCAAAAGTGGCTAATATCAACACATCCAACCTTATTTAATTTCGTTGATATAATATTTGTATAGTCCTGTATGTCTGCGTACGCTCACCCTAACGCACGCAGGGTTGTGGTGCGTAGTGCAGGTAACTTGGCGCTCGTCCAAAGATCTGTTTTCCTGTTACCGACTAACTTGCAGATCAGTTTTTATCGTCCGAAAGGCCTTTATTGTCGACAGATACCGCCCGAAATGTTTTCTTGTCGCCGCCGAACAAATATTATTCGATAGTTTTATGTATCGGAAACATTATATTTTTAAAAGTTTGGCACTCGACCCGTCCGTACTTCAAATCTCAGCGTCAGATATAAAATAGTTTATTGCTTAATGGTGTCTTTATCTAAACACTTCGACTATATTCCGACGCTCGACGTTCTGATGTGTGATTCCGAACAAAGTATACCAATGCTTTGACAAATTCCACTGACGCTGCAACAAAAGTGAATAAAAAACTTGAGATTTCAAGGAATACATACTGCCTTAATAACACGTTTCCTTTGAAAAATTTCAATAAAACACGCTGTAATCACAAAGTAGGTGCCGTTATACGTATTCGAAAGAGCCACGAACAAAAATGTCATGACTGTGTAATTCTTTCTCATCTACATTTTGATGTGAGTTTAGTAAGTCGAGTAATAGCGATTCCATACGCAAATAATGTCGTCGGGAAAAAGTGTAAAAGTATTGGAGAACGGCTGAATTTGTGCGGTTCATTTCGAGGTTATTTGAAGGGTTCCTTTGTTGATTTCGTTTATGTGGTTGATTTATACATTGGAACATGATATATGTATCATCGTTCATGTTATGACTTTATATTCCGATATGCGATAAATAATATAAGTTAATTTTAAATCATATTTAAAGTACGAACAAAAGTATTTACATAGTAGGCTACTTATTATTATAGTTTCTTTGTGTGTTCGTAACATTATTAATATTTAAAAAAAAAAACAATTATTTTATGTCTATGAACTATATTATTTGAATATAAAGGAAAAAACAAATTTTCATTTCGAATAGTCATTTTCTTATAATTGTTAACAAAAAGTTACAAAAAATCAGGTAGAATTTCTTGCCGCTACACAGTACTACAACTTGTTCTCTGTTAATGTCTGAGGCATCATGAAGGGTTTCACTCATGCACCATAATGTGACTGATATATGTATTTTTGTACAAAATACACTCATAAAATAACGGCGTGGGAGGTCTATGGACCCCCGGTCGGAATGAAGTTCCTTTCGCTTTTAGGTAGTCTTAATTTATATTGTAAAATATCAAGTTAACACTTAAATTGAAAATTTTGTAAGGAAATGCATTTATTTCTATATAACTATTTAATGAAAAGAGTAACGGGTATATATAAAAAGCAAGAAGCTTTACATGGAATAAAAAAAAACAAGTGTGCTTTAGACCACACCGCTAAAGTAAATATTACGAAACATAAATCTCTTTTCCTATCTAATTTATATCTCCGTCTCAACTTCCGTTCACCTAACCCGATCACACTTTTCGTAACGCCCTCGTCACGCATTCACCAGCTTACTCCTCAAGTCAAGCGTGCGTAAAGAGGTTTTACTTAAATACTCTCAAGTATCATATAAACAGTGCGAGTACCTACTCTTAAATTATATACATATATATTCAGCATAAAGCACAAATCTTGTGCGTGTATAATATTTGAGACAAGATCATATAAAACTTTGGAATAGCTTTTTAGTCGTTTTAAGTTTTACAGTTCCCAGTCCAATCCATATCGAATCTGCACATCACGAGTAATAAATTTTAAGTTATTATAGAAAATAACGAAAAATATTATGATAATAATGTGTCAGTGTGCGTTAGCTCCGACATGCGATAGGAGTTTACTCCTTACATAACAAACATTACACGATATTTAAAAAATACATTCATCTCTTTCTCGCGAGAAACGGTAAAACATTATTCCACTACTCAACGTTTCTGTTCCCAAAATATTTCACTCCCTATTGTCCTTTTCATACTGCACGCCTTATATCGCGTAAGGAGTAAACTACAAAAAAACATTTGATTCCAATTTGTCTTCAAAACAACACCTTATGTGACAACCGTAACGCCAAAAACTTTTCCGTAGAGCCAAACTTTACAAGTATTATCTACGGAGCCTCTCGAGGCACACTGTGAAGCCTTCTATAGAACTACAAAATAGAGAAACAATGGCTGCTACTTTTCTTTGTTCTTCTCTTGTATCTTACGAATTACGAAAATTGCTGACGGATCTCTCGATTGGGACAAAACAGAAATCTTGAAAAATATACTTTCAGGAATTTTAAAAATTTAAGTAAATTCAGGAAAAATCATTTTCACTGTGTGATTATAGGAATATTTAATATGAGCTGAAGTTTGCACGAAATCCTTTATTTTTGTTTGGTCCATACATTTTATACGCCTTAAAATTAGTTCTTTCAAAAGCAGAAGTTCTCTAACTTTTACATTGCAATCGATTTTCCTCGTATTTAGAGTTTTCCTGGATTCTATCAACTAATGTTTTCTTTTGTAACAGCAATAGCCATTTATTTCAAATATTTACAAATCATATGAGCTGCCGAATGTACATTTATTGTTTTCTCTATGGTATTAGGGAGCATTACGATTTGAGTACACCCCGTAAATTGATAACAGGTTTCCGCAAATATTTACCGAGCAACATCATAATTCATCAAAGAGTCCTTTGTTTTTTGTATCCTGCTTGTATCTTTGACACACGTCATCGAAATAAACGTTCAGTCAACATAGGGGCTAAGGGCGAGTACATTATCGAGCCTTTACTTGCTTTTGAAATTGATTGTTATGTTTTAACGTGATAAAATTTAACACGAGGTTTATTTATTTTGGGTTGTATTGTTATGTGTGAGCACCTATTCTAAGGTACGTAAGTAAAATGTTTCCGTTAAAGCTCGTATATGTTAGGGTTCTGTTTCTTGGAATGTTTTATTACAAATCTAAAAAAAACAAAAAAAGAAACAAATCTAATATGCCAATATGAAACTTGTTAGTATTTAAAACTAATGTAAGATAATCAAACTATTTCTTTTACTGCACAAATTATTTTCACACAGTTTCCTTATACTTGTTTATGTCGAACATAGTACATAGAAAAAGCCATAAATGTGGTATTTATTATTCAAGCATAGCACGTCTTATACGTGCTATGACTTCATATATCCTTGATGAACATAATTTGAAACAAATAACTCTTTATATAATTACTAGTTGTGCTCCACATTTAACATTCGTAAATAAAAAAAATTGTCTATACATATCCTCGATAAATGGGCAGTCCAATAGAAAAATAATTTCTTAACTCGAAGCAGTACTTCCTGAGATTAGCGCGTTTAGGCAAACAAACAAACAAATTTCAGCTTTATAATATAGATAACATATTATATGATGCAGCTAAAACTATTTAACTGCAAATCATATATATAAAAAAATAATTTATTTTACTAACAAAAATAAAAATAAACAAAATTCGTTTACAGGAATTATTTTGTCTTTTCATCGTCTAGAGTTGCCCTTAAATCAACACGAGGGCCTCAGAAGTACTTTCCCTTGAGAGATTTTTGCGTAATAGATTTTGTGTTGAAGGGATTTTGCTTACATTATTTGAGTAAGATAC
The DNA here is from genome assembly GCF_905220565.1 of Melitaea cinxia. Classification (NCBI taxonomy): domain Eukaryota; kingdom Metazoa; phylum Arthropoda; class Insecta; order Lepidoptera; family Nymphalidae; genus Melitaea; species Melitaea cinxia. The sequence goes on from NC_059401.1 coordinate 15,937,942, forward strand.
GCCTTAATGTATTTTTGATTAGGAACTCAGTTCTGACAGAACCGGGGTATTAAACTTTTAAAATATTAATAATGTTATTAAAACTAGCAAAAGTTAATTTTTGTGATAGCTCGCGAGGTATGTTTGATCTTAACGTGTGTAACATTAATATAAATTTATTTAAGACATGTTTAAGTTTGAATTACGGAATACTCTGTCAATGCTGTAGCGCTGTATATACTTAGAAATTCATTCACTTATATAAAATATAGCTTAATCTATGTAAGAATATAGAATTACATAATAATATTCTTAATTGTACACCACAAAAAGATACAAACAATAGTAGTACAATTACAAGAAGATGTACAAAAGCGATTTTATTGCTACAAGAGCGATTTCTTTCAGACACCTTTGGGTATAGGACACGGCATAGAAAAGCGGATAGGAAGTGTACAAATAATTGTTATACAAATTAGGATAAATTACATTATACATATCATCCAAAGATGAAAAGACAATCATAACGGATTTAGTGACAAATAATGAGGCTTAAGATACTTTTTGAAGCTAAAGAGTGATTGCGCTTGTCTTATAGAGAGATAAGAGAGATAATTCCAGGGGTTAATAGTTTTTTAGAGAGGAGTTCTCGTAGAAGGAGGTACGAGTAGCGTTGAAGGAAGTAGTGTGATGTGGATTCTTAAGAACCAGATTTTATTTAGATCGAAGAGAACGATGATGGGTGTCGCAAAAAAAGCGTTCTTTGAGATAGTAGGGTATGGTAGGATGAAATAGTAGACAATATAACAACGAGAGGATATGAATATTTCTGCGAAGACAAATTGGGAACCAGTTGAGTTGCTTACGAAAGTTAAAGACATGGTCATATTTGCGAAGACCAAATGTAAACCATATGCAAAGATTTTGGAGGCGCTCAAGTTTATTTAATTGCTCCTCTTTGAGGTCAAAATAAAATGTAACTGTGCTAATGCAATTTTAGTGGGAGGAAGGAAATATTGAAGCATTTGAAGTGATCCGACGGTCGTGAATAACTTTCGGCTCAACTCGCTCAGAGGAGGTAAGAGAGATGGCTATTGAAAATTACTCCGAGATTTTTAAATTGTCACTATAAGTAATAGCGGAGTTATTAAAAAATGACAGGTGGTATGCGATCAATTTATTCGGTCTACTATTTAGGACTACCAATAGTAGAAACTTGACACTGCGAAGGATTGATATTTAATCCAGTCAGTCAGTCAGTCAGTCAGCTCATTACATCTCCCTGTCTTACTCCACGCCGGAAGGAAATAGGCCTTGTTCTCTGGTCCTGGACATCAACGGTCATCGTCACCGCGTCGTACATAGACTTCAGTACCTCGTCTCGCCAGTTGATATGACATCTCCGCAGAGAGTCCAGGATATTTAATCCGGATGTGCTGAACTAATCGAGAATGTTGTTTAAGTCGCTATATAACCTCTGAATAAAGTCAGTCAATTTTGTGTGTTACATAATTTTCGATTGTTAATTTTAGTTTATAAAGTTTTGTTAGTTCATAGGTATTTTAATAATAAGCAATAGTAATAAATTATTTTGTTTCCACCAAAACTTTATACCTATTTTACCGAGACCAAATCTAACGATATTACTACGTAACATTTTGCAAAATATCATTCCCGAAATAATTCAATCTTAATGACTTAAAAAAAAGAACATTTTGAAAGATCGTTTATCCCGCTTCAGCGAGGATAAATTTTGTTTACACGTTCACGAACACGGACGCGGGCGAACTTTCTCGAGTAAGACGAAAGGAAGACGCGATGTGCGCAGACTGTAACATTATTGAATTTCCAACTACTCCACCTCCGCGTTAGGTTAATGTGTGTGTGTGTCCAAATAAGTTTGCTGTATTAATATTAAGCACCGATGACTTAGTGCATATGCGATTTTAATGTTTTGCGTTCGATTCCGAGCTAGCTAACGACGTATATAAGGATAAATTTGTCTGAAATTTTTAGGTGAATATATTTGAAATTTACTAGATAAGAACGTTGTATTAATCTTGTTGATAGGAGATGATTCCTATGCTTAGTAACATATTATGTATAGGATGCTATACAAAGTATTAATCTTCCAGTAACTGAATTTGTACATACGAATATAGGCCGCCACAGTACTAATAGTAACTGTCATATAGATTACCTTTGATATGGCTGTAATAATACTATAAAATCAAAAGAATCGAAATCAAAATAGCTTTGTTCAAATAGGCTTCAAAGGCACCAAGGAAACATCGTCTTATAAATTAAAATTTTAATTATCCTTAAAAGTGAATGTAGTGAAACGAATATGTTTTTAAGAGTACGACCGTCTTGGATGTTGGATCTCCTTGGAGAAGTTATAGTCTAAAGATTTGCTATGATAATAATTTAAACTTGGATTTTATATTATAAATTACGATTCCAGAACATTGGATTGAAATGAGACTTACAGAATGACCGTTCAAAAGTGAATGAGCACAAGGCTCCTTGACTGAAGTGTTTTGATTCCCTGCTCCATTAAGATTAAATGATTGAAAAAAAAATTAGGGAAAACGTATACAATTCAGTAATTTTACAGAATATATTTCTATTACAACGTTAAATTAATCTCGGCCAATGTCTAGACTGAGTCAACGTCACGACTAGGTGATCTAGTTGTCTTACACAATTTTGAGCTAAATTAAGTAAACTAAGCTACGACTTCTTTCGATCTTTACGATAATAAAACCTCATTGAAATCTAAATAAAGCATATTTTACTTTAAGAAACTATTGAATTATAAAAAAAGAGGTAAAAGAAAGTAGATAGAAAGATTCGAATATTGTGCTAGCAGTCTGGAAACATACGCAACACAAGCACAAATGCACAGACATATAAACGTAGAACTGTATAATTAAATTATTTTCTAATAATGTAAGACCATTACAATTTTCTTTTGAGCTAGTGATCGAGAGACTCTCGCAGTTCACTTCTAACAACTGATAACAACTCCAATGAAACACCTAACTTAATTCGTCTTATCTCTCCTCGCTCTGAAATATTACCGAATTTTTGACGTCAGAAAATAAGGCTCTTTCGGAATTAGATTTTGAGTTTACCAACGTTATCTTACAATACGTTTTGTGACTATTACAAAAGTATGTGTATGTTATTATAGTCATATATAATTATAGTCACATAATAAGTATATTATTAGACCAAGGTAAGTTAGATACATGCGTGAAGCGATACACACGATAGTATTATTTGATGTAGTCAGAATTATCTTTTTATATACAAGTAGCTGTACCCTGCGCGCCTTGCCACGCGTTTTATATTATTATTATTTTTTGGTCGTACCAACTCAGAAACCTTTGTGGGCTCATAAAGATCATGACATGATCAAATGCATAGTTTACGATTCTATAAAGGACATACAGACAAACATTCATTTTTATATATATAGAAGAAGTCGGTAAATGACATATTTATATATTTATAAAAATACATTATATATTTTGATCAATCAATCAATCATTACAGCCTATACAGTCCACTGCTGGACATAGGCCTCCACAAGTTGACGTAAATATTACGTAGAATGAAGAATACTCATATGATTTAACTTCGTTTAATTATTTGGAAGATTACATTACCATGTACATACGACAAAATTTTGTTAAATCTACATTAATATAATAGATATATAAAGTCAATCATCAATCATTTCAGCCGATCACAGTCCACTGCTGGACATAGGCCTCCATAAGTTCACGTCAAAAATGGCGTGAACTCATGTGTTTTGCCCATAGTTACCACGCTGGGCAGGCGGGTTGGTGACCGCAGTACTAGCTTTGTCGCACCGAAGACGCTGCTGCCCGTCTTCGGCCTGTGTATTTCAAAGCCAGCAGTTGGATGGTTATCCCGCCATCGGTCGGCTTCTTAAGTTCCAAGGTGGTTGTGGAACCTTATTATCCCTTAGTCGCCTCTTACGACACCCACGGGAAGAGAGGGGGTGGCTAAATTCTTTAGTGCCGTAGCCACACAGCGCGATAGAACGATAGCACGATAGCACGATAGTAAACAAAATTAATACGCTCTCAAAAGTTTACAATACCTGTTATAAATATTCGTAAATGACGCAGTTTAATTTTCATCCTAATTTTATTACAAGCGTAACAACGAAAATGGTTTCATATAAATCTGTATGAAGCACGATGAATTCTTCTTACAAACGTTAAGATCTCTTTAAGAAAATTTCAAGGAAAGTTATTCACTAAATAATAACGGGGATATCGCTTACGGCCCTTGGAGCATAATTAATGTTATTAGGGAATATTAGCTTTTCAATTAGCCGTCTTTAAGTATCTTAAAATCTCTTGTTTCAACTTTAAGCTGACCCTCTATCCTCCATCCATACTAATATTACCGTGAAGGTACTCCATTTGAATACATTATATCACGGAGAATGCAACACGGACTTAATTAAAACACTTAAAAACAATTAAAACACCTTCTACAGATATACGTTTCCCTATTTGATTAAAAAGGAAAATAATGCAGAAAACGGATACTTATCTGATAAATCTTCTAATATGCATACAGACTTACTTTCACAGATTGTATGTATGGGAGAACTTGGTATGCATGCTCTAGAAAGAACAAAAATAAACGAAATTCAATAGGACCAATAATGTTACTAATAGTTGTTGGACCTACTCTATACATTTAATTTACATTTTAAGCTTGGGTGTAAATTTACATATTCACATTTTTACTCGGTTGAAAAATTTTTTTTTAATCATATGCTTCGAAATTTACAAAAAATATTTTAGGTGTATGGCGGACAAACTCCAGGTTTCATTGCTATTAGTTCTTTTTATACAGACGTAAGCACAGCACACCCTCAGGAGCCTCTTTTACTCACCACAGGGCCATAATACTTTTTGAGAGCAGTATTATTTAGCTTCCGCCGACGCCACGTTGGCGCAACGGTCACAGCCATGGATTGTGCCGGTTGCGCTAGCGGCTGCGGGTTCGATCCCCGCACATGACAAACATTTGTATTGGCCATACAAGAGTTTGCCGTGGTCTGGGTGTTTGTGGAGTCATTGTGGGTCTCCCCACCGTGCCTCGGAGAGCACGTTAAGCCGTCGGTCCCAGTTGTTATCATGTACACCTTATAGCGATCGTTACTCATAGTAGGGAATATATCCGCCAACCCGCATTGGAGCAGCGTGGTGGATTAAGCTCTGTTCCTTCTCCTACATGGGGAAAGAGGCCTATGTTCAGTAGTGGGATATTACAGGCTGAAGCGTATTATTCAGCTTTGATCTTATTGTGAGGTTGAGGAACTCACTCAGTATGGATGCCTATAGCGTTAAACATTTTTCTTTCAATAAAGACTTACCAAGGTGTGCTAGTATATTTTACAGATATATGTATGTATGTATATATATATAAAAGTAAAAGAGAGGGTATTGAAGCACTATTTCCTCTGGGGTTCTCATGATGGGTCAGAGGTAGGGTGGGCAACGCGGTTGCAATGTTTCTGGTATTGTAGGTCTAATAACTACGTTATCTGCTTACATTCAGGTGAGTCGTAAGCTTGTTTGTCGCTCTAGTTATATGAACAATAGAAGAGTATATAAAGTAGGCTGTATTTAGTACTTGCGATTGTCAGTTTTGTAATTCTATTCACTTCGCTGTCTTGATTCTAAAAATTTGGGTTCTGGGTTCTGAACTTAAAGGGGTTTGAAAAGTCTTTTGAAGGTTTTGTACTCATGCCCCAGGCTTCGTTGTCTGTCCATCTGTCTGTCATATAGCTATATCTTTTGAATCGTAATATTAGGGACAGTTTAGTTTCACGGAATGCGAATTACTACAGCAACTAATAATACAAGAAAATTACGTAAATTTATTATTATGGTTTGATGTTTTGACAACAGGTTGATGTAGTGGTCATTACAGCTGATTGTTATATTTTGCAGGTTCGATATCCATTCATGACAAATATATCTGTAAGCGATGTGGATATTTGTCTTGGTCTGGCCATTTGTGTTTGCGTTGCATGTTTCGTGACCGTCAGTTCTATTAAGGACATGGCGCTTATTTACATATCTATGTGATGGTATAATATACTTTCGAATTCATACTTGAACTTTAAATAATAGCTTCGAATTATAGCTTCTTGAAACAAAGATACATACCAACTTCGTAACATTAATATAGATTTAATGTTGTCATGTAAAGAAGAAGATAAATTGTAGAGCAGGTCTGCATGTAACATGTACGTACATGTATCGTGGATGGCGGGGTTGATTCCCTGCAGCTGTAGGTACGTGTGAGATAGTTAATTAAATGCTTGACGGTGAGAGATTTATATGTAGGGTGATGCAATAAGAAAGAAATATAATATACTATGTTAAAAATATTTTTATGTTTGTGTAGTCATATTTGTATGAATGTATAATAAAGTGCATGTGTCAATTTCTACTAAGTAACAAATCTGGTATTTTTTTTTAATTTTTATTTAGTACGTCTAACTATTCTTTGCTCATTTCGTCGTTTTGATTTCATTCATTTGTTTGTTAAGGTTGACTGATGAAGAAGAATGAAGGCTGTATAACTTTATGTCACACACAGCTAAATAATACTATTTTCAAGCTCTATTGTGTTTGTGTTGGTGAATAAGGTGACCAGAGCTCCTTCTGGGAGGATTTGGGAATTTGTTCGGAAACGCGCTTGCGATGCCTCTGGTGTTGCAGACGTCTATAACCTAGGGTAATTGCTTCCCATCCGGTGAGCCGTACGCTTGTTTGCCGCCCTAGTTGTATATAAAAAAGTCCGTCTTTTGCTTTATACATTTACGATTGCTTAATGTATTGATTCATGTTTAGATGTTTTCTTTAAACATAGGTTTACCGTGTTAAGTAAACAAGTAAATAAGCAGCTCAAATATAACTTTTGTTAAGTATTTCCTGTTCAGCGGTTTGAAAATAACGCGTATTTGTTTACGTGACTCCTATCGATACTTTGTAAACTTGTAAGTTGAAAATATAAGAGATTATTTATTTTCAAATACGCCTTTACTACCGTCTTCTTTTCTGAATTCGATTTTTTTTTTTTGTATTAGACGGGCTGTTTACAAATTAGTGTTATAGGCCACGGAACTTCACATTACGGTTTATAGGAATTTAGAACTTATTAGTGTCAATAACACAACGTAGTAAAAACAAAATTAATAAAACAACTTTTTCGGATTATATCGCGGTTTATTAGGTTTTTTACATGCCCGACGTTTCGGATACTTTACAGCAAAGCAACCATGGTTACGGGAACACTGAACCTAATAAGCCGCGATAAAATCCGAAAAATTTGTTTCATTATAATGAGTGAAATTTGGTAAATATTAGAAAACAACACCAAAACATTATATTTACAATTTTATTAACCTCTACAAAAATGACCTTTGATTTTAAAATAAGTAGTAATATTTTATATTTTATTTTCGGGAATCTTTTATTTTTGCCTTAGATGGAATTAAATGTATATTATGAGACTTGTCTTAGATTATTATCAGATATAATAACGTCGTGTTAAGTAATCATTTCAGCCTATTGCAGTCCACTGCTGGACATAGACATCCACAAGTTCGCGCCAAAAATGCGTGAACTCATGTGTGTTGCCCATAGTCACCACGCTGGGCAGGCGGGTTGGTGACCGTGTTAAGTAAACCATTAACAAACTTTTTAACTTTAAAGAAATAAACCAAAGAGCCGTATTAAAATAAAAGTAAAAGTAATAAAACCTTTTCGTAAAAGAAAAGACAACGACGCTTTGAACCGAGGTAATTAATTTAGCAACATGTATTTTTGTATGTGAATTTTCTAGTTAGAGACTAAGTTCTCCATACAAACCATTTCGTTCGCCTATTAGCCAAGACTTAAAACAAAAGGTCGGTGAGTTCTTTAGACTCTTTGTTCACTCGGAACTCGATAACAATGGGTAATTTTGAAGTTTATTTCATCAGGTGTTCGTGGACTGCGTTTGATTGTGACCAAATTGATGGAATGTTCCTCTTTCTGTTATATTTCTTAAGTTTTTAATCTCTTTAGTTAGTAAAAAAGTTCATTTAAATCACTTATTTTTTTTTTTGAATGATCAATTCATTCTGTAAAATTCCACTGCTAAGGCCAGGCCTTTTTCTCCATATAGGAAAAATTATTCTGTGGTTACGGGAGTAAAGAATATAGCCACCCTCTCTCTTCCCATGGGTGTCGTAAGAGGCGACTACTCTTCCTAAGTTTGCGCCAAAAATGGCATGAATTCATGTGTTTTGCCCATAGTCACTACGCTGGGCAGGCGGGTTGGTGACCGTAGGGCTGGCTTTGTCGCACCAAAGACGCTGCTGCCCGTCTTCGGCCTATGTATTTGATAGCTAGAAGTTGGATGGTTGTCCCGCCATCATCGGTCTGCTTTTTAAGTTCTAAGGTGGTAGTGGAACTGTGTTATCCCTTTGTCCCTTTTTAAGGCTCCGTAAGTTTTAATACTAAAAAAATAATTAAAAAATTTTTTTTACTATTACCTTTTGACAGAACGAACTCTGTCCGGGCAGCTAGTTAAAACTAAAAACGTAGTTAAGAACAAAGCCTTTATGCGTTATTCGCTTCAGAATGTATATCCCACTACTGGGCATAGGCGTCTTTCCCTAGTAGGAGAAGGATCATAGCTTAATCCACCACGCTGCTCCAATACGGGTTGGCGGACATATTCCCTACCATGAGGTAACGATCTCTATCAGTTGTAAATGATAACAACCGGACAGATGGCTTAACGTGCTCTCCGAGGCACGGTGGGGAGACCTACAAGGATTATTTGCACTTTATGCGCGTTAGGATCTGAATATCGTACTTTTTTCTTCATTATATAATAGATAACGTTTCAGTACATATTATTTATTTTATAATTACATCCCGCTGTAATAATTACAACAACTTAAACTTAAAACAACTTTGTTCACAGTTGAAGTTAATTAGTAAATAATTTGAAATATATTAAGCACACAAATCTCTATCCAGGTAATAACCTACGATAAGTTAGAATTAACTGCAGTTTAGAAGTTAGTTAAACTGCAAAATCTCAAGATATCGTTAACAACGTGAGTTACATTAGATAACAACTTCTGAGAAATCGTCGGAGTTATTAGATTATTGTAACGTAAATATACTTTGTTGTTTGTAAGATACCTGAAGTCATAAACCCCACATATATTATGTAATGAATAAATATATTTATTATACACAAACAGCCTTATTGACTAGCCTTAATATTTGTATTTATTTACTAGCTGACCCCGCAAACGTTGTTTTGCCATATATATTATAAAGCCCCTTAATCCCCCCCACCCCCTTATAACTTAAGGGTATGAAAAACGATGTTGTTCGATTCTCAGACCTACCCAATATGCACACAAAATTTCATAAGAATCGGTCAAGCCGTTTCGGAGGAGTTTAACTACAAACACCGCGATACGAGAATTTTATATATTAGATATATGTGTTATTTCTTTGTATATTCATTATAAAAGATAGCTGTAGCAGTCGACTGTTACCTATAGCACGAACCTTAAGTTGCTTACCGTACCGTACCGTATAAAAAAATAATAGTCATTTGTTTCTAAGTAATTTTCTAATAAGAGAGAAAACTTTATGCTCGTATTATAAGTAGCAGCCGACCGATAGATAATTTATTTAATTATAATTACTTATATAACATAACTTTATTATGTTATTGTTATATGTATGTTAGTAATCAAAAATAACAATATATCAATTATGTATCCCGAATATATAAAGGCTAATATATAAACTTTATATTGCTTTCACGAGTAAAGTTCAAGATTAATCCGTCACGCTACTCCTGTGTTTAGCTTCCTTCTAGACTGCACTACATTCTACCTCTCTTCTTCTCCAGTACGTCATTGTACTCGTACCGTAGAGAAGAAGATAGGTAAGAAGTATTAAAGGAGGTAGAGGTAGTAGGTATATCTATTAGACATCCAAAATACTTGAATACTGAAAATAAGCTAAATTAGACTCTAACTGATATAAACAATCACCTAATTGGAACACGGAGAACAAGTACCAAAGACAAGATACAAGAAAAGAAAAATACCTTAAAAAAACTCCCGCTCTATTTCCGTCGTAAAGTTTTTACGCGAAAGGTCCAAGATAAAGGGGACGTCACTCACAACTCATTACACCTCATTGGTAGTCACGAAGCGATCGGAGTGTTTGTTTTGTGTTGCCAGTAATTTTAAATGTTCGACAGTGTTGTCGTTTACGCGATCGGCGAGCCATGAAATGTTAGTTGGGGTTAGAATTACGCCATTGTGGTGCGATTTCATTTCATTAAGCGGAATTTTTTGCTTTAATTTTGATTGATCTGTGGATGTGTTTGGTTCAATTAATTTGTGGGATTATTTTCGATGAGTTTTACTTTTAAAAAGTTTATGGAGGTATAAGTTAATGTAGTTATGCACGAAACAAATGTAATTTTTTTAAGTTTTGTAGTTTCGACTACGTATTGGCCTTGTGGTTACAGCAATTGGCCGATGTGCTAACGGTCGCGGTCGGTGATTCTAGGTCATGAAAAATATTTCTATAGGCCATACAGAGACATCTTGACCTGGGCGTTTTTGATTGCCTTATGGTGTGCCTGGTTTCTTGATATAGGATTCATATCCCAGTGGGAACAGTTGAGTGTGAAGCGTCAAACGTTTACTATTATGATACGAAATTGGTTTAATTGTTGTAATTATTATTTTTACAAAAAACTTTATCTCTATTATTATTTTTTTATTTTAATATTTTTGCACTATAGAACTCCTGTACAGCGCACAATAGTTATAGGGTAAGTTCCACTAAACTATATTCCAAAAATCATTTTAATTCGAAAAAATAACGTTGTCGATTACCACAATTTCCACGGTTACGATATCGTTGGTCGACTTTACTTTAAGACCTAGTCTATCAAGCTATCTAACTTCAGAAGGCCTCGCGTGACCGACAGTTGTGGGCGTTATCACAATTGCGCCTCGCGTCTTATAGTAACAGCGATCGACCACAACACGGCTATTACCCCTACCTACAATTGTAACCCTTATTACTATACGTGAAAGCGGAATTTCGCATACGCACAATTAAACTTATAACTACGATTGTACGACCATAAACCCACATGATACAATCAATGAGACGACAAGCAGTAATATGTCTAATTGCAATGTTGTATGGATGATTTTAGCGTGGTTTGATTTACGATAATGAACAAATGTGTTGAAATAGTAACACCTCTATCTTGTATCGGCAATTACGTGCTGTTTATGTAGATTGAGTTTGCAACACTGTAAAATACATTTACTATCACTCATAAAAGTTTAACGCGTATAATTCTATTAATTTAAGTTTTCATAAAATGTAGATATAAATGAAGTAAAATCAAAGTAAACCTAAAATTATATTCATCGTAAGTTTTATCTTTTTTAAAGTTTGGTTATATGTAAGTCAGTGATTAAACAATTTTTACTAGTAATTTTACAAAAATAAAATAAAGTAGAAATATACTTTATTGAATGACCAGAAATAATACACGTAATATCAAAACTCTAAAATTTTTTTGACATACAAGAAAAAAAATGACAAAAGGAAAAGGCGCTACTCGTCCCAAACAAAGATAGAAAGTTTAATTGTTGTATTGACTTAAAGAAAATTTGTTGCTTTATTTACAATTTTATGGGACTGGGATTTAAAAAAAAATATAAAAAAAGGTTTATAAGGAGAAATATATTTATGTTATGGTTTTCTTAAAATCTCTCATGTAAACCAGGAACATTCACCTGTATATCGGTGGGTGCAGCGCACGCCAGCCGAGATCCAGCGCGCCTTCATTATTTTTCCGGTCGTCAAGCGCTCATCGAGTGCTTACTAAACGTAGACAGCGTACACTGCCCACCTTGTTTTCTGAATAATTTTAATTTGTAACCCTTAAAAAATTATGTGGTGTCATGGGACACCAGGTTGGAACGAAGTTCCTTCGGATAGTATAGAAGCAACACAATTTGAAAAAAAAAAAAATGTTGAATTTTATATATATTTTCTAGTTCTTGATTTTTTTTTTTATTTTGTTGATTGGTTTTTATTATTGGTTTTAATTATGTACTTAACATAAAATTATTTAGGAAATTTTGTATTTTAGAAAATAACAAATACCGTAAAAAAAATAATATATAAATAATAATAATAATAATAATTCAAACTATTAAGTGAAATAAAAAAAACGGCTTTATTTATTTTTGTCGACAGAATAAAATTACATAAATAATTTAAAAAAAGTTTACTAGTAATATTTTAGTTTTACAAACGTCATATTATACAGTCATGTGACTGATATTACGTCACTTCCGCTATATATTTTTCTTACGGTTTTAGTATCACATTTTTTTCAGTTCGCTCGCCCAGCCAAATGTCAAGCCTGCCATAAGGAACTTCGTTCCAAAAAAACTAACAAACTACAACTACAACATACTACTGACGAATAAATATTTTTAATAAATTTGATTAATATAAATTTTACATCCAGATTTAAGCGGAAATTATCATCAATTGTGTCAAAAGTCCAGTTAAATCATCATCATCTTCCTGCCCTTATCCCACTTATGTAGGGTCGGCACAACATGTTTTCCTCTTCCATTCCTCTCTATTATTCGTCACTTCAGTGCTTACTCCTTTCTTTCTCATATCCTCACTCACACAATCCATCCATCGCTTTTTCGGTCTGCCGATTGCTCTTCGTCCTTCGACATTCATCCCTAACATTCTTTTACCGACATAGCGGTCATCCCTTCTCATTACATGCCCATACCACGCTAACCTATTGCTCCTCATTTTCTCTGTCACGGGTGCTACTTTCAAACTTCCCCTTATATACTCATTTCTAATCCGATCTTTCCTCGTTACTCCACACATCCATCTTAGCATTCTCATCTCGGCTGCGTGCACTCTTCTTTCATCCGTCACTTTTGTTACCCAACATTCCGATCCATACATTACGACAGGTCTTATGATCGTTTTATAGATTTTCCCCTTAAGTTTAAGGGGCATTCGTGGATCACAAGCTGTTCCAGAGACCTGTCGCCATTTCATCCATCCCGCATTTATTCTATTTTTCACGTCACGGTCTATGTTGCCGTCATTTTGTATTAATGACCCAAGGTAGCGGAAGTCGGAGCAGACTGGTAGGGATACACCATCCAAGGCAATATGGGAAAAACCGGACGAACCGCTGAAATCGCAGAACAAGTGCTCGGTTTTAGACCTACTTATCCTCAATCCCGCGCCCTCCAGTCTTTCCTGCCATTTTCCCAGTCTGCTCTGTACCTCAAGGACATTATCTCCGACAAGAACAACGTCGTCAGCAAACAGCATACACCAGGGTGCTTCCTCCTGTATGTCTGATGTTAGAACATCCATTACCAGGAGGAATAGATACGGGCTTAAAGCCGACCCCTGGTGCAAACCTACAGCCACACTGAACTTGTCAGTTACCCCGGCTTCGGACCGGACGTGGGTGCTAGCTCTATCATACATCGCCTGAACAAGTCGTACATGCTTCTCTGGCACTCCTTTCCCTTTCATAGCCCACCACAGAACCTTACGGGGGACTCTATCGTATGCCTTTTCCAGATCTACGAACACCATATGTAGGTCTTTTTGTGTGAGTCGATATTTTTCGCAGAGTTGGCGGAGTGCAAATATGGCGTCCGTAGTTCCCCGGCCCGGCATAAATCCAAATTGGTTCTGTGTGACCTCACATTCTTCTCTCATTCGTCGCGCTATCACTTTCTCCCATATCTTCATACTATGTGACATGAGCTTTATTCCTCGATAGCTGCTGCAGTCCTGTATGTCACCTTTATTTTTAAAAATGGGCACCAGTGAACTGTAGCACCATTCCTCGGGTATGACCTCTTCTTGCAGCAACTTATTGAAAAATAAAGTCAGCCACTTCCATCCATCCGCCTTCAAAAACTTCCATACTTCCGCTGGTATACTATCTGGCCCAACTGCTTTTCTATTCTTCATACTCTGCACTGCCATCTTCACTTCCTCTATACTTACCTCTTTCACCATTCCTTCATTACTTCGTACATTTTCTAACACTCCGCTCCATTCATTTTCTTCATTCATCAAGTTATTAAAGTATCTCTTCCAGCGTTCTTTTATTTCCTCATCGTCCGTCAAAATCTTCCCCGCTTCGTCTTTTATACATTTCATATGGTTTACATCTCTTGCATTCATCTCTCTCTCTCTTGATATTCTAAAAAGATTTTTTTGACCTTGTGGGCTCTCTAAAAAATGATACAACTTATCTTGAGCCTTGGCCCTTGCGATAGCCCAGCGCGATAGCGAAAAGTCCAGTTAAATAAACATTTTAAAAGTAGTATGGAGTGTACGCTAACCCATTGTTTGTGTGACTCGAGTCGAGTAAATACGAATGACTTCAGCCAGTTCCGTGTCCTTAAATGATCGTCGTTGAATCCGAATTTCTGCTCTTAAGAGTCTTTATATGACGAATATGTCATGTGAATTTTTTTTGGCAGTCCACAGATATTTACAGATCTAAGATCCTATAAACACTGCTGCTAAGAAATATATGATTTAAAATTTATAAATTTTATCGCTAACAATATTTATTCCGTACTTTATTTTTTATTTATTTATATGATAGAGCTAACATACCACGTTGGAGGAATAATAAATCAAAAAAATAGAAATTATTTGCATTAACGTACTGTCGTAGAAACTAAATCAATCGTGTTGTCAAACTTGGTGTTGGAGTTATATCATTAATAAGATAAGGTTTCATTGTATCAACATGACTGTGATGGAAAATAAATCATTATTATGATTATTATTATTATTATTATATTTTTTAAATCGTCTATATCACGATTTTCGTATTACTGAAAAAAATGAAAGTTATTTTTAATTATTACTATAAAGCGCAATTTCATTCAGAGGGACTGTATAATATTTTTAAGAACATCTAAAATTAACAAACAAACAACAATTATAAAACTATATATTAAAAATAATTTCTTTAGTGAAGAAAAAAACAAAAAAAAAAAAAAAACGAAATAGAACTTTAAGCCTTGTTGTTTGTAGACTGTTTTAAAAATAACTAAGTACAAATTTTTTAACTAAATTGTAACCACGATTAATTCGTAAAAAGCTTTGTAGATAACGCCTTTCAACTGTTTTCAGTTCACTTTTAACTATAATTTGTTTAAAAAACGCTTAAAAATTAGACCCCAAAACGTTCGTGAGAGCTAAAAATCAGTAATGTTGCGTGCTTACGTAGCCCTTGGCGTAAGATGTGGTAAAAAGCGTTTTCTTTTTGAAACAAAATTTCAATACCTTAAGTTATTTTATATAAAAAAATTAAAAATTATTATATCAAAATATCATAATTTAAATTATTGGTATAACCCTTATTAAACTTTTTTAAGCTTAAAATACGTAAGTAATTTTGTTTTATATATTTTTAAAACGGCGAACAGATACAGGCCATTTGAACTATAAATAAAGAATCAATAAAACTTTGTTTAGTCTGTGTCACATAAAACCCGCTCCCCGTTTTTAATCTGTAGTACGTCCAAATATTTATCGTGAGCAATTAAGCCGCGAATCTATGCGTAGTGTCTTATCACTGCGTAAACTACACGAGATATTCAAAGGTTCCAACCGTTTATTTAATGAAAAATGATCGCGTGCGTTACGTAAAGACGGGTGAGGAGACATTAATGTTGTTCCTCTTTGTTCCTTTGCCTTTTTAAGGCCTAAGATAATTTACTGATAGTCAGATTTATGTCATAAAAAGAAAAAGGAAAAAAAAAGTTTAAGCTGTCAGTTTTTTTTAAAAACTTTTGAGAGTTAAAAGTTAAATGTTTTACAGTTTTACTGGACACTTTTAATAAGAGTTATTTTAATTGTTCAATTCACAATTGCATACAATTTATTCATGAATGTTTTATACTTCCGTACTTTTTATGTCCTATTGATTATTATTGTTTTTCTTGGCTATGTATCATAATTTCTCGGATAATTAATGTTATCCCTGACACGTTTTTCTACTCCTTAATAATGGTGTTCGTTTCCGAGGAAGGTAAATAATCCCGGTCGTAAATGACTATTTAAGTGAAATGGCTTGAAATGCCTTTTCTATGTAAATACATTATCTTTTTCATGTATTATTGTTTATTATAATTTGATATCACAAATGATGCATTGAATTAAATTACATATACTACATACTACTTTTAAATTCTGTTGTAAATCTAAAGTATGCGATATTTTGCATAATTTTTGTAATTGTGTACATATGCAAGACCTATAAGATCTTAAACATTTTTATTAAATTAATTCTTAATCTGCACTCAAGATGTTAATAAGATTCTCAACTAGAATCTCGAGAATATTTAAACATGTATTATTTGTTTTTATATAACTTTATATGAAGCGGAATGTATCTCGTCAAATGCTGCGCATCTGACGAGAGGGCATACAGACAATTAGTCGCTCCACTAGGCAGTGCCCTGTTATCTCCCTCGCCAGACCTTCTTAATGCGAAACTAACTCCGTATAAGGATGCGAGCACACCGACTCTTGTGTTCATTTTGTTGTATTTTAGCATATTTAAATCAGCTTAACGTACACTTGATTACCAAAGTTTGGTATGTTCAAATTATAAGTTGCGTTTAGTGTGTTGTTTTGTGCTAGTGTTTGTTGTTTGTGTTTATCTGTAGTAATGTTTAGTAATATTGTAAAGATGTAAGATAAAACGATAAAATTTAGAACCAATGAATCAATTTCAATAAATTGCGTTATGAAGGAATATATTCCTTAAACATCATGACTAGCCCATTGGCGCAGTTTGTAATGACCCTGCTTTCTGCTCCGGGGGCTGTGGGTTCGATTCCTACCCGAGTCTGGGTGTGATATATATATTTATTTATATATATTTATTTATATATGTATTATTTATATGTATGTTTGTCGAAAAAAAAGTAGCTATACCAGTCGGCTGTTACCTATAATACAAGCATTAAGTTGCTTACTTTATAAACAGATGACTTTGTGTGTGTTGTTAAAATTTATTTATTTACTAGCTGACCTGGCGAACTTCGTATCGCCTTATTTTTTCCTGAAATATAATAATAACATAATATATCAAAATAAAATATAGCCTATCTTTTAAGTTGGATCGAACTGCACATGGTGTGCGAATTTTATTATAATCGGTTAAGTGGTTTAGGAGTCCATTGAGGACAAACATTGTGACACGAGATTTATATATATTAAGATTGTTATTTATCATTCAACGATGTTTTCAACATGAAAGTGAAAACGTAATTGTCAATTTGAGTAAATCTTGAATGTTTATTTCGAAATTGTTTTATTGAAAGATACTTGTCAATAGACCTTGTTGAACTTAAATGTGTAAATTATAGGACAAATTCAACAGTTTCAAATATTAAAGATTTTTTTTTCGAAAAGTTAAAATGCCTCAAATAAATTCTGCAGAAATAGAACTCAAATGAGTAGGAGAATAACAACAACATATGGTGTTCACAATATAGTAAATAATATACTGCATATGTATTATATCTTCAATATTTCTAATCCAACGAATGAATGTATTCAAATTGCGTGTTTGTGATGTGTGTGTTCACACACATTAATACTCTATGCAATGCTCTGTAAGGAGCCTTATCTTTCTTACGAAATAGGTCAGACTCGGTCCTTATTAGCGTTCATTGTGTTTGATATATTATGGTGCCCTATTGATTATTATTGATAGGATTTCTCCGTGTATTTGAGGGATCTCATCCAATCCCTTTGTTATTTATATTCTCTCGATGGGACTTCGCATCTTTCTAATCATATCATGTCATCAGTCAAACTAGCGATTCTTATTATTACGACTCCTTCGTTCTTCTTTTTACAAATAAATTAATGTGTACTTAAGCTAATTTAATTTAGAAAATTTTAGGCAATGATTAAGGAATAACAAGCACGATAGGCAAAATTTCGAATCGATTTTATTTTTCTTGACCGGGTTAACGCATTTGTCAGAGCGCTCACTTCAATGATAGTGCTCAAGACTACAATGCCCGCTACTTCCATAAGTTTTTAACAGGTCACATCCCTCCTTTTTTTGTGATCTGGGCATCTGTGGTAAGAGTTTTCGATCCCTAACACAGAAATTAGTTTTTACTACGGCTCGTACACTTCACACGAAGTGTTTATTTATTACTAGCTGCCCGGACAGACTTCGTTCTGTCAATAGTTAATCTATACAAATAAATAAAAATGGAGTGTCTATTTGTAATATTAAAATAACCGCTTTTTACTAAATGCATATGGATGTATACACGGTACATATTGCAAAATAACATTTTTTACAATTTTTGTCTGTCTGTTTGTTCCGTTAATCTCTGAAACGGCTGGACCGATTTTAACGGGATTTCGTGGGGTGCTTGATATATTAAATGTAACAATTTTTCTACTTGTAACTATCTACGTGCGGAGAGTCATAAAAACATAGTAAAAAGTTATGAAAATATAGTAAAATGTACCCCACGTTTTTTACTCTGAATTGAATTATTCTCTTAATAACTTAAATTTTATTATAATTTTATTTTGAAGTAATTAATTATAATTGATTGTTCGATCTTCTACTACTGTAATATAAACTCTTTGTAATTAAAAATTATTTTCTGCTTTTAGGTTCGATTAACTATAAAAGCGTATTTTTTAGTTTTTTAAACTATAATTTATTATTTGTATAGGTAGATAGATTACATATCTATAAAAACAAATTAAGTAAATGATAACTGAGTAAATTATTTACATATTTCAATCATTCTCTTTTAATAGGAAAGAAAACCGAGAGGTGTATTCAGCTAGGCATCTTTACGAAAATTTCAGTATGATACTGTCTTCTATGGTTAAGGAAGGTCTTTGATAAGCGTATCGTCAGATATGACCTAAAATCTAATATATAAAATTCTCGTGTCACAGTTTTCGTTGCCATACTCCTCCGAAACAGCTTGACCGATTTTGATGAAATTTTTTGTGCTTATCCGGTATCTATGAGAATCGGCCAACATCTATTTTTCATCCCCCTAAATGTTAGGGGTAGTCCACCCCTAATTTTTTTTTATTTTTTAGACAAAATTTTTAATTTCTATTTTTTATGATACAACATTAAAAAATAAATACAACCCTAAATTTTCAACCCTCTACCATCAACCCCTATTTAGCGGCAAGACAACGATTGCCGGTTCAGCTAGTCCTAATATAGGATCTTAGAAACAATCCCATGTCACTAATTACAGGAGGAAAAAATATGTGTTTGTGTATTTCTGTATAAGATTAAATCAGAAATGAGTACACGACGCTCCCCTTTTCTTATTCTTAGTTCCCTTTAACTCTTTACTCAGGTAACCATTTTTATTTTTCTCTAACGTCATGACACTTACTGAGTAATAATTACGCACAAGTTATTCTTTAATTTTAATTCCCTTCTACTGACCATTATCTCTTTATTGTATTACTTACTATGGTATGACAATACACATTAGTTACTATTGCATTGAACAATTAATGTCAGATGGTAACTGACTGATTGGTCTGTTTGTTTCTTTTTCTTTTGTTCTTGGCAGTTTCCGTAAAATATAAAAAAATTATCGCGACTAAAACAGCGTTTTCAATCAGTTCACTTCATATATCGTTTTAAACTGTCCGTCACTCGTCCTTCATCGCACAAACACTCTCTCACGCGTAAGTGCTCAATATAAAAACCGCAATAACTCTGTCCGTCTAAACGCTCCATTTTCACGTTATTCGTATTCAGCACACGGTTCGCTATAGTCGGCTATATCTTTTTATAACTTCCACAGTCTTAATAAGAACCCGTTTACATTTTGCCGGAGCGATTTTGATATCGGAAATTGCTCTCGCTACGTCTCGGGAATATTCCAACGTGATGTTTCACTAATACCTTTAGATTTTATCTTTGGGAAAATCTTTTAAAACATTAATAAGTGAAAGCGTCAAAACACAATGTAAAATTTTAGTCGTCATTCGGATATTACGAATATATTTTTGCTTCTATTTATGAATGAATTTTATGTGTGTAAAGATGATCCGTGAACGTGTAAACAGGCTACGACTGCGAGCCGAGGTTGCAAAGTGCTTATAAAGTGGTCCTAAAAGCAACAGAGGCTGTGAAAGCGTTTTTCTTGGACGTGCGATTTGCCTTATATGCACTCGTTAAAATATCATGTGCCTATTAAGGCTTCTTCACCCAATATCCTTTGATGTGTTTTACCTAAAACGTTTTGGTACGGCGAGTTTTACGACTGCCCTTTTAATGTGCGATATAAAATCGTTAGAAAATATTTTGTTTATATACGTAAGAGTATACATTTTTATAAAACCTGTACATTGTTTACTTTATATAGAGACTTATGTACATAGAGTTTTCCTAACTATTACATAGAAACTCTTTCATAATTCTATCTAATAAATGCTCTGTACTTCGATAAACAAATACGAAATCTAACAACATCCAGTGCTTATTTATTTTCGTAAGAAAAATAATGATGTTTACTTATTAAGTAAATACAAAAGCGACAAAAAGATAAACAGTCGTCTCAGTAAACACTCAGACGCTAAATGTTCATCATTATCCAAAGAGATGACAACAAACAAGAGAACGTAAAGAGCTTCAGAGAAAATACCGATACTGTTTTTAAACATCTACAGGGTAATATTCAGGGACTCAATAAAGCCATCGAGGCCTCACTGTTTAAATAAGGTAACATCAAAGGCGAGGCTCATAATATTGCGTTTTCGATGAAATGCCGATAACGACTCATGTGTACGAAAGTTTTCGTCCACACGGCGGGGGTGGATATTGACAATTCCGACGATATTATTACGCGGTTCGTGTCCATTAGCGGTTTTAATTATCGTGAAAGTTTATCACGTTTTAAGTATTTTATATTACTGGAAGTCGTAATGCTATCATATTCATGTTGGATTTTGATACTTTTGGAATTGCTTTACTTGACTTGCTTATAAGTGTACTGCTCGTAATAAGTTATTGCGTGATGAAATATAGCCTATTTGAACTTTCAAAATAGAAAAGACTATCTAGTGTCAAATTATATTTTAAAATCATACCAATAGCTTTTGAGACAGGCATGTTTAAACATCAAAACAAAATTTCTCATCATCATCACTTCAGCCTAAAACAATCCACTATTGGACATAGGCCTCCACAAGTTCGCGCCAAAAATGGCGTCAACTCATGTGTTTTTTCCATAGTCACCACGCTGGGCAGGTGGGTTGGTGACCGCAGGGCTGGCTGGCTTTGTCGCAAATTTCAAAATTTCTCACAAACATTATTACTTTACTATTTATTCTTCTTGAAAATTAATCTTGAACTGCTTTATATAATTGTGAATAATTTATGTGCTACAATAATTATTATACAAAAATACACATTTAAATATTTTCGTAATTTTTTTATTAATAAGAAAATAACTTGTGTCTTATTTTTATTCACGCAAATATTTTTCATGTTTTATCATAGACAAATATTTCACGATTAACGAAATCCACTATAGTATAATCTCCGTATTAGGAGCTCGGAAACCCAAACAGGATAAAAACGTAAAACGCAAGACCAAACGAAGATTCTATACACATATTTGCTCTGTGCTGTGTGGCTACGGCACTAAAGAATTTAGCCACCCCCTCTCTTCCCGTGGATGTCGTAAGAGGCGACTAAGGGATAACAAGGTTCCACAACCACCTTGGAACTTAAGAAGCCGACCGATGGCGGGATAACCATCCAACTGCTGGCTTTGAAATACACAGGCCGAAGACGGGCAGCAGCGTCTTCGGTGCGACAAAGCCAGTACTGCGGTCACCAACCCGCCTGCCCAGCGTGGTGACTATGGGCAAAACACATGAGTTCACGTTATTTTTGGCGTAAACTTGTGGAGGCCTATGTCCAGCAGTGGACTGTATAGGCTGTAATGATGATGAATGATGATGATGATACACATATTTACAATGAGCGGTGATGAAACTCAAAGACCAAACCATATATCATATATCACGAAATTATTTTCTTATTAAGAATATTAATTTATAGTTATTATCACTTAATTTATATAATTGCTATTCAACGCAACACAATATACCTAAATAAAGTACAATTGAAAAAAACGAAGCTTCATTACGTCAGAGCGTTTACTGGGAACTGTAGTTGTGTTCATGTTTTCAACGAACGTCAAAACTAAACGACAGAGACTATTAAAAAGTACTCCAGAATTCCCTCGACTCCAGAAAACTACCATTAATATCCACAAAGCAACCGCATTGGGACAGATCCGAGGTATAATAAAAGTAATAAAGTGTATTGTTTGCTCCTAGATCGATCGCCAAGAGCCGTTTAATTAATGACCAATCTCTCCAGCCTCACCGGCACTTACACTAATTAATTAAACTCCCTGCAGATGTAATAAAGCTCCCATGTCTTACCATTGTTTAAAGGCGGGGATTCTTTAAACGGCGACGCCATCTCGCCAGGTCATTATGTTCGAGGATCAAATTTGCCTACATACCGTCCCTACATAATCGATGATCCGATTTGTGATAAGATTGATACGCTTGTGAGATTACATGTACACCTGGAACGTTCTATCAATATTATGGGGTTTTTATACTGAATTTAAATGAAGTCTAATTTAACATGTTCCAGACTGGGCGGGTAAAAATATGGTCACTATAACACATTGCAGATGATTAGTTTCCTGCTAACACTTTGTGGATTAAAATTTGATAAGCTTAATTTAGTTTGTAAATGAATATTGATGGTAAGCAGTTGCTATTGTGATTTCAATAGGTATAAATAATTGTGTTTGCTTGCAAACGAAAAAAACCGACTGCAATTACATTGACAAGTAGTAGTAGTAGGTAGACGAAAAAATAGTAGTATCAGTAGTTAAGTAGTCTTCCGGTTTTGATTAAATTTAAATAGGACCACAAGACAAGCAAGCAAGATACGCTTTCGATTCAAATAAAAATAATTAAAATCGGTATTTGTAAGGTTATCCATTGAAAAGTTATGCGTTATAATACAACTTAGGTCGTCACTACTTATCCGATGATGGAATCTCTCCCAGTAGTCCTGCCACAGGAAATTTATAAAACAGTCGCAAAATTAGCGTGTACAATCTAAACATATTGAGAATAAAAATATAATATATAATAAATACATAATTATACAATATATCAATGCAAACACACATAATAATATATACACACGTAGACACAAATAATATGATACTTATACATACACGCATACACATATACGATACATAATATAATACATACGATAATATATTCCAATAAAGACACTTAATGAAATTGATTTTAGACTAGGATTGATTCAGGTAGAATTCTCTCACTCTTTTCTTAAATAGCGATAGTGTTTTGCAATCGCGAAATTCATATGGTAGGGAATTCCAAAGTCTAACGGAATGTACAGTAAAGGATACGGCTCATATAATCTGAATCTCGGAAACGGGCTTCAACGATTTTCATGAAATTTAGTATGCAGGGGATTTCGGGGGCGATAAATCGATATAGCTAGGATTGATTTTTAGAAAATGTCGTTTTATCCCTGTTTTTAGAAAATGAAAAAAATAGCTACAATTTTGTCAGATTATGAAGGTTAATTTCACAATTGTGAATAAAACTGTAATAGCTTAGGTGGGTAATCGGCCGGTCGGGATCGACTGAGAAGACCACGGTTCAAATCTCATGGGGATTTGAACCGTGGTCTCCAGATTGATAACTTTTTTCCTTTTATTTCCCAGGTACTTAGATATAACTCGAAAAGCTCTTGTCAGATCTCGATTAAATTTAAATATGACACGTACCACATGACACGTACCTTTATTACCTTTCGAAAAAAAAAACAAAAGTCGGTCCAGTCAAAAGTTCTGAAGTAACATTCATAAAAAAATACAATCGAATTGAGAACCTCCTCCTTTTTTGTAAGTAGGTTAGAAAAGACCCGAAAGTATTCACAATAGCATTTAATATTTCTGAATGAGTACCGTCCAACTAAAGGGTATAACTTCGTCGAGCTCGGCTCGAAGGTTATTATGAATGAATTTCGTGGTATTTTAAACGGATTGCACGTTCAAGTGGTCTTATAAAGTACTAAGTTTCCTTCTAAAAATGAATGTTTAATACTGCTTAATGCTCTTTAGAATTGATCAGCTGACATTTGATATATATTTATAGCAAAACTATAATAATACAATTCTGTACATCGAAGGTATTTTTAAGGGTATTCTTAAAATAATTAAATTTGAGCGAAATCGACTAAGTTTTAGATCTTGGATCATATGAGTTCATGCCTATACTGATAGAATATTTTTTACCTCAAAATTGAATACGGTTCCCTTAGGAAAGTAGATGCAGGTTACAATTTATATTCGCGAATAAAATTGCAGATATAACTAGTATTTGATAAACAAAAAACTTCATTTTCTTGAAACAAATTCTGAGTGCGAATTTATATCTCTCGTCCAATATCTTCCTCATTATATAGTTTGTCTCTGAATAATCAAAAACAACGGAAAAATGTCGGGAATCTCAACTCGTTTCTATTAATAATCAAACATGATATAAAAATACACGTATCTGGGTATAATGAAAGAGGCTTGGAAGGAATAGTTAGAGATCGTGAGCAGGGGTCTAATCTTGCAGGATAATCCGAAATCAATGAGACGTGCCGGCGAGTGAGGTATGTTTGTTTTCTTGCTTATAGCGATGTTGATCGATCTCCCAAGGCGAGTGCGGCTGGCGATGTTTTTGCATAAAAGTTTTTTAATGGCGTCGTTTTTAGAAGATCTTTGCCTTAAATTTAATGTTAAGATGAAACAACTCAGTATTCCATTTTATTGAATATATTTACCTTTTCATTAATATCCTGTTGTTATGTGTAATCTGGAGGAGCCCGACTGCGTGAGTACCGCGGCTTTACAGAAGATCACAGCTAAATAACACTGCTTTCAACCATTGTTGTGTTCCAATGGTGACTAAGATGACCACAGCTCCTGGAGGGGGGGGGGGGGGGATTGAGGGTACAATTGGCAACGCGTTTGAGATGCCTTTAGTATTGCAGGCGTCTATAAGCTACGGTAATCTGTCACCCACAGGTTGGTCGCATGCTTGTTTGCCGACCTAGTTGTATTAAATACAATTATCTAATATATAAAATTCTCGTGTCGCGGTGTTTGTAGTTAAACTCCTCCGAAACGGCTTGATCGATTCTCATGACATTTTGTGTGCATATTGGCTAGGTCTGAGAATCGAACAACGTCTATTTTTCATCCTCCTAAATGTTAAGGGTAGTCCACCCCTAAAAATTTTTTCTTAATTTTTAGATAAATTATTTATTTTTTATTTTATTATGATTTGGCGTTGAAAAATACATACAATCCTAAATTTTCACCGTTCTACCACTAACTCCTATTTTTAAATAGCGTTCAGCGGCAAGACAACGTTTGCCGAGTCAGCTAGTAAAACTAATATAATTATGAAAGTCTTGTCTAATCTTCAATGTAGGAACAAAATGTAAATTTTTGGTCGTTACTAACAATTATTATAAATCTTTCTTCCATCTGTTGCCCTTCTCTTGGACTATATATAAACATTATATTTGCCAACACGCAGTTGACTAACATAGCAAATTAAGGTCTAACCTTAACAGGTAAAACGATTTTTGCACATCTATGGGATATTTACAGACAATTTAAGTATATTGTGATATTCAAACTGTGTTTACTGACATTTTTAGGAAAATTTATTATATAAACCATTTTATTTTCAATTCACCCCTTTAAACGGTCGCTGTTCTAGCCTGCATTTGATACAGCAAAATTTGAATTTTTCCATTCCAATAAAAACGCAAAGCGCGTAATTGCTTCCATTACCGAAAAATGTCACATAAATTCCTTAGTACGTTCCCCTCCCGATGAAAACGTTCGAAGCGAGATTTTAATTACAGAAATATTATTATGTCTGTTGTTGAATAAAAGCGATTTAGAAGGAAAACATTCGAGGATACGGACAAAGGCCACGTCGTATATAAAGGGCATAAATAATAATGATCGTGGCCACCGAAAGCATAAATAAAGTGGTGGGCAGAGGACACGTGAGCAAACTTTCGCTCGAGCAAACAACGTGAGTGTCACAGTGGGGGGGACGTGCGAAAAATAAATACGTACACAATCTCTGCCACACAAATACACATTCGGAGGACGTAATGTGTTTGCGGTACTGAAGGTTTCTCCTTATGACGAACGTGCGTCGTGTGCAGACCCGTTCAAATATTGTCGCCATTTAAACCTTTGACGTTATCGACTTGTGTGATCGAATCCTGGCTACGATATAAAGGTACATAATATGTAATGATATTGGATCAGAACGTTGACGCTTTTTTTTTTAAGTTTTTTAAGAACTATTCGTATACACTATATCTTTCAGAGTCTATAGTTTTCAATTTGTATTTGCAGAGACGTTTTAAGTAGTTGAATGTTTAAAAAGATGAAAAATTAATGCAATTTGTTTATAATTCTTATTGATTTAGTTAACAGAAACCGTACTGTACACGTTTGTGCATTTAAACAAATTTTACAAACCTGATTATAAAATAAGTCAGGTTTAGATCTGAAATAAAAACCTAACTTACTAAGTAAATATTTTTATACTGAACTATTTATGTACAGCGACTACCATTTTCATCTAGCGACCCAGCCCAGCTTCGCACGGGGTCCTTTGAACAATTTGTTGGTGCTTCGACAGTGATAGAACGTCGTTACAAAAAGTTTTTTTAGTAATCATTTAATTTTAAATATATATACAAAAGTTTCATCTTTGCACTGAAAAGCAACGTCCTTAAAATAATAATTGATTTGAGAACTCTGATATACGCGCGATCGCTTCTAATACTGCTTAGCTATACTATAGAGCGTGGCGCGGCGCGCGATACGCCATTAATTGGCAGGCCGCGGTGCGAGGTAGCGCGACGCGGTGCCAACCGTTTAGGTGCAACGGATTTTTTTTTTTGTTACGTGTAATTTTAAAACCGTGATAACTTTTAAAGTATTCATTTAAAGTTAACGGACAATTTTGATCTAGGTGAAATGGCCAAGGTTACTAATGTACTTATTTGGATAAGTATTATTTCTAATTAGGAGACATTAGCTTTGCTAATAATGTAATATATTGAAATTAATTATTACTTTTTTGACGGCTTCATCACAAAACACGGTATTTGATTAATTAGAATGTTTTGTACGTAAACTTTCGAATAATACATCAAAATCCATTCCGTGGTTTAAAAGGAGAAAGCCTTTGCTAAACAGTATATATATAATAAATAATATAAAACTAAAAGAGCACAATCAAAATCGAAACGTTATCGAAACATTACAATAGTAAGAAATACGATATTAAACGAAAATTCCAGTACTTTTGACTTTCGTCGGTTAAGTAAATTATTTAGATGTGTTTTTAGTTCAAACAAATCATCATCTGTGTTACCTTTTAAATATTAAATTAAAATGTTGAAATAAGAACCGTTTTGTCCTGTATCGTGTGAACGTAACGCAGCCGCTGCATACTTATAATTTAATCCCGAGTCCACCCAACAGCCCGCCATTTACATAGCCAGGCAAAGCCGTTTGTTTATTTTGGCCGGCACTGGATTGGACGCGTCCGAATTGAGCGTAATTAACTTTATACTAAAAGTTGAGTACTTTGTACTCGTACGTTACGTCATTGAGCTTAATTAAATGAACGTGAGATGTCCGTTACACTACATTATACGCTTTGATCCCATTTACCCTAATTTCATTACCAGCGAATAGAATATTAACGGGAGACAGTGAGTCATTGATAGAAACGCAACCGATTACTGTACTTAGTTACGTCGAGCACGAGTAGCAATATAATTTTGTTATCTAAAACCGCTGCTGGCTAGTGGTACGCGTTTTTTCTTTGTTGAGATTAGCTGTTTAAAATTCCTTTCGTCGGACATGCAATTAAGTTTTACTGTAATTTTGTTGCAGGGTAGGTTAAATTGCAAATTGGAAAGATACTAGGTTACGCGAATAAAATTCGACGGTGGTGATTCTAGCTTCATCTGATTTTATTCCAATTATTTTATTTTGAATGATAAAAATAATACGATTCGGCGCAAAACCGTATAATAGAAGTATATTATACGAGAAAGGCTAAGTGAGGTAAAAACTTTTACGACTTAATATCCAATTTGGCAAGGTAGCCAAGACATGTACGTATAGACAAGCGTCCTGGCGACTTTACGGCCGTATAAAGCCTTTGTAAGGCGTGTACGCCTTAAAGCATATAAGGTGAGCCATTACCTAACACCATAACTCCTGTTTAGACTGGGGACAGGCGCACCTCCTCCTACATTGTCGGTTAATTTATGGCACGTCAGTTTATTACCGCGGACGAGTCATTCATTTGTCTGCCCCATTTCGCATAGGAATTATTTGTAATTGAGTAATTTGTCAATTGAGGTCGAGGGATCTGTTTGGCTGGAACTCCCTTCGTGTGCCACGATGAAGACTTCATTTTGATGATCAATAATTCATTTTGTTCTGTGAATGTGGGCATTATTTATTTCCTAAGTCTTTAAGTTGTTCGTTTTTTTCAAAGTACTGTTATTGTTACGAAATCGTAAAAGTATAACAATTTGTTATGGAAATTAAGATCAAAACGCCGAAACTTTATTAAAGTTAAGTTTTCCATCTGAGAGACAGCGCCGCTCGCTCGACGGTACTGTCTCACCCACATTTCATAGATCGCTAAACAAGTATATTTGCCGAGATGTTCCAATTTAACCAACTCTTGCTACGTAAAATTTCGTCGCTGCGATGTTTGTTTATTTATTTACGGATCCTCCTTCACTTTCCATTCCGTCCCCGTTCCGTTCACGTTTTGGCACGAGATCGTGGTTCCTGTATAAATAAATGGTTAGGCCAACTCTCTAACTTTCACTCTTTGGCCGCAAGCCAAACCTTCAGGATCAGTGCTGACTTTCGACGAAAACACTGGATAAAAATAATTTATTTATATGATATTTGAAATCGCTATATCGCTACGAATTTTACGCTATCCTTTTGAGGTTTGGTATCGAATTTTCGAATAGAAATTCTTTTTGGAAATTCGGTCTATCTCAAATTGGATGTACAGTCCTTTTGCGTCTCTTTATTATTGGAGTGTTTGAGTGTAGATTGAGTATTTTTACTTGTCGAAGATTGTGTGGGATGGAAAGTGTATTTCGTTACGTACGGATTAAAATTCATGTAAATGCTAAACGAAATGTAATTTTCTTCTAGCATTATTTGTATAGGGTATATCTTCATGATTTTATAAAGTATTCGGTTGAATTTGTTATCAAGTTTATTCTATATAGGTTCTATATTTATAGTTTTTTTTTAAAATAAGATTAGATGGTCATAAAATTGAAGGGCCTGGTACCTGGTAAGCGGTTACCGTAGCCTACAAACACTTACAACACCACAAGCATCTAAGATGCGTTGCCCCCCCCAACACCCCCCAACGATACCAAGAGTTCCGGCCACCTTACTCACCAAAGGAACACAATTCTACTTGGAAGCGGTATTATTTAGCTGTGATCATCTGTATGTCTGAGGATCTCCAGAGGACTGCCCTAGATTTTGAGCAGAATATATTTTGCTGTACCCAATTTAAATCGAAACCGTTTTTTTAATGTTTCTCTAATAATAATGAAAATACACTCGTTCAAACACAGAGTTGTAATCCGTGTATTACGATTAGTAAACAAGTGC
Organism: Melitaea cinxia; assembly: GCF_905220565.1. Taxonomy (NCBI): domain Eukaryota; kingdom Metazoa; phylum Arthropoda; class Insecta; order Lepidoptera; family Nymphalidae; genus Melitaea; species Melitaea cinxia. Next base: position 15,968,000 of record NC_059401.1, read on the forward strand.
GGTGCGGATAACTCCGGCACCGCTAGCTACGTCACGTATTTCATCGCCTGTAATTGTCTCATCGCGATTAAGACATAAACACACTGAATATATCGTCCCTTTGATCAGTAGGGTTTATAAAGATCAAGGGCATTAAGCAATAAGCACAATCTATATTACGAGTGCGGGAAACGAATTCAACAAGATTACATTTTTTTGTCAATTTTTTTTTCTTTTTTGGGTGTACCTAACTAAATGTTTGGTTGCATACAAACTTTTAAAATATCTTTTACTGAGTAAGCATTTTATTTGATAGTTATTTAAATATGTTAATATATAATACTAGCTGTGCCCTCGACTTCGTCCGCGTGAAGTGAAAAAAAATATTGTTCAGTTCGCAGAATTACAAAATAAATGAATTTCTAAAATAAAAGTAGCCTATGTTACTCCTTATCACATCAGCTATCTGCCAGTAAAAGCTCCGTCAAAATCGGTCCAGCCGTTTCAGTGATTAGCCGAAACAAACAGACAGACAGACATATAGACAGACAGGCAAACAGACAGACGGACAAAAATTGTAAAAAAAATTTTTGGGTATAAGTACCGTGTAAACATCCACATGCAATTAGTAAAAAGCGGTTATTTTAATATTACAAACAGACACTGCAATTTTATTTATTCGTGTAGAGTATAGATTTAAGTTTGAGATATCTTTGTAACAAAGTCAAAAAGGTATTGTCTTTTACTTTACTCTCTTTTTATTATTATTATAAAACAAAAAACTGCAATATATAATAGTTTAAATGTAGTTTTAATTGTGTTTTCTTTAATTGTTTAAGTAAAATAACATTTTTTGATCTTCAAAATAATTTTAACACTTAAAGAAAAAAAAATTGTAAATTGAACAATTAAGATATGTGTTTGGAAGTAGTGTCACCTATAGTTAGTGGGAATGATAAATTTCGCAATAAAACGCACTCACTCTGCGATTATCATCTCAGAGACCATAAACGAACAAAACAAACACATCACACGCCCCGCGCCACGCGTACGAAGATTTCATTACCACATAAAAATGTATACTTGTATAGTCTAACCTTTTAGATGCACACATCGAATCGAAATATCCATAAAAGCTTTTATAATAAACATGAAATTAGTCGTTTTCAATGCAAATCCTATTTATATTTTACTTTTTTTTTGTACAGTATTTAAAGTATTGACTCGGACCAATAACAGCTTAATTTGTTCCGTTGAGATTCCTGTCTAACCCAAGTGTCTCCGGTAACCTTATTTTAATATTAATTTCATTTATCGTCACTCACGCTAGTAAAATAGCTGATGGCAGTCCTCTGTCTTCGATCAAATTATACGGCACGCTCACGCATTTACTTGATGAATGTGTACGCAAATGCGCATCAAGTCGAGACGGAATTATATTTATCAGACGGAAGGGAAAGGGACGCGAAACACGAAATTCGTTTTCCGCGCAAAGTTAAGTGAGTTAAATCTCCAAATAAAAGGTGGGCTGTGGAGTCAGCAGGCTGAGTTGCTGACTCCGACTTGCTATGCTAATGAAGTTGCCAGTCCCTCGGCCCCGCGGCCCCCGCCCCGCTCCCGAACAAAACACTCGTTATCTCCAGAGATGATCTAAATGTAAGGGCCTCGTTACTGGCTGTGATTACAGACGCCTCCGGACACACGATTGTTTACCGCGATAACAACCTACTGACTTGTTTTAAAGTAATAAATGTTTAATCTATTCATCGTAGTTCCGAACTTTCATTTCAATTTTCTCGTCACCCTAAATCCTGTTGAGGGTTGAGCGAGCTCGATTATATTTGTACGTTATTACGTTTTCAACAGGCGATATAAAATTATATATGACTTGTTATTCCGTCTAATTGAATAATACACTCTAGATGCCTGTCCGCGATAGCAGTTAAAAAGCTGATTAAGTAAAAGATAAGTAAAGTCTTGTAGAAAGAGGCCATTAAAGTTTTACAAGACGAGATCCTATCTTTATTTGATGACGAGATCGTGTAAAACTTCGCTTTGATATCGAGATGCTCATTTCAGTTAGAAAATTATAAATTACATTCGCCTCTAAGATTTCTCAAGTTTCTTTAGGATGTATAAATGTTAAGAGAAATATTGTGTTCGTTGTATGATTTATAGCGGGACCAAAACTTGTTCTTTAGGTTATGTTTCAATAACTATAATTACTTTGAATATTATAATTATTATTAATTGCTTCGATGTTTTTGTGTGGCGTTTATTCTTTAGTCAATTCACAATTGGTGTCGAAGCGTGTTAAACCTCCAAAGGTCTTATACATGTCTACACATTATTTTGTGATGAGGTTGTTTATTTAAAGTAATTAAATAATAATATTTTTGCTTCTGTCACTCCATTTTTGGCGCGAACTTTTGGAGGCCTATATCCAGCAGTGGACTGTGATAGGCTGAAGTGATGATGTCATTATGATGATGGTATATTTATCAAAAAAAGATCTCTTTAAGTATAAAAGTTGTCACGCAAAACACAATCATTAAGTTGCTTATCATAGGAATAGATGACCGTGTGTGATGTTATATTTATATTTAAACATTTTTATTTACGATATTTCAGGGCAGTAGTAGTAACAGGGTAGTGTCTTAACCGAATTACTGTTAATATTAAGGGCTCTTAGCAAATATAAGTGTTAATATAGTGATAATAGCGTTCATTTTATCGTTCCATGACCCTCGGGAATGTAATCTCGACCGGCGAAGCACTTACGTAGTTCAACTACCGACTCGTACAGAATAGACTAACGTCAAAGGCTAGATTGAAAGCATGAGTTTTACATTTTAACATACATTTTTAAGGACCCGTGGAGATCGAGCAAAAAGTAATAATGTGTCTTTAAGAGATGAAAGTTTATTGAAGCGAGTGAAGTAGCTAAACACTTAAAGAAAATTAAATAAGCGTTGTTGAACGAACAATGCTTTGGCTAAATCCTTTGTGTTATCTTACTTATAAATCGGATTTTAGATTGTTTCTGAAAGAATGTGTGTATTAGCTTACGTATTTTTCAACGGTTTATATTAAAATAAAAATGGTTATTTAGTGAATGATATAACACGACGTCTAGTAAAAAATAATAGTGCCGTTCGTACAAAAATACTAAATGGAAATTTCTAGAGTACGTAAACATTGACCATGCTTTTTTTGTGTTAGTTACATTTTTTAATGTCTACCAGCTTCAATTTTTTTGGTATAAGATTATTTGCTATATTATTTATTATACTATTTCACAATGTTTTTCGTTTTGAATTTAACAAAAAAATGAAATAAGTAAATAAATCGTTACTTTAAGTTATGAATTCACAAAGTAAACATTTCTTTTCTAAATCAAGATGATCGTGTACTTTGATTTTGATTTTTCAATACATAATATATTTCCAATACATAATTTGTTTAATTTTGACTGAATTTTAATTTCACTATTATTATTATTTTGTTTTTTTTTTTGGATTGTTTTTGTTTATAATTAAAATTAATGAATGTAACTTTTTTTGAAATGTTAATTAATGTGACTTGTTTAAAATAGTTTATTAATGTAAGTGCTAAATCCGTAGTGATTAATTTTATGTATATATAAAATTAATAATAGTGTATATCTTTCATTAAATATAATTATTCCAATTACAAAACAAATTATAGATTAGTGGTCCAACTATTTATGACAGAAACCCTAAAATTGAAGTAAAGATGTGAAAATGTTACGTTGTCTCAGATAAAATTTCTCATGCATATAAAGGCCGGGTAAGTTGTAAAATAAACTTTTTACTCGCAAAGTCGTAACCCGTAGCCAATGAGTGTAAAATTTAGGATAGTTGAAAAAAGGGAACACGATGATTTTAGAACTTTTAACCAATTACTGTTTTATAAGCAAATTATTCATGCCTACACGAATGTTATGATCAACTAAGGCTAACAGTTTATGTACTTATAATGGAAAGCCTTTTAGTTCATAGGTATGGCTGGGTAAATGACTGATGTTGAAGAAATTCATCAATATATAATAATCTATTTTTAGATACAATAATTGTGTTTGCTCGCAAACGAAAAAAAAACCGACTTCAATTACATTGACAAGGAATACAACGTAAGTAGACGAAATAAATTAATAAACGCACTTGTCGTCACTACGATTTTCGAGGGTTTCCCTCGATTTCTGTGGGATCCCATCATCAGATCCTGGTTTCCTTATCATAGTACCATACTTGGGATATCTCCTTTCCAACAAAAAAAAATCAAAATCGGTTCATAAACGAAGTTATCCCCGAATATACATAAAAAAGAACTATATACGATCGAATTGAATAACCTCCTCCTTTTTTGAAGGCGGTTAAAAAAAAATTGGAATAAAATCGAAAACCAAATCACGGAAAAATTATCAAATAAGTTGGCTGCCTCATTAGCACAGTTGCCACTATCTTTTGGTTATAGGTTTGAGATTTCAATATTTCATTACGACGAGTAAATGTAATTTTAAAATAGTTCTCAGCTTTTTTTATAATTTCGTTACGTTTGTGATACGATCAATATTCTTATTAGATGCATGGCAAACGTTGTAAGTTTCAAAGTTTCCATCAAAGCGATCTTACAAACTGTATGTTAATGTTGAATGTGTAGCTTGACCGCTGAAGTCAAAGATACCAAGGTGATTAAACCGACTTCCCCACCTCCAATGAGGCAAACTTTCTGTATTTTAGTAGTAAACGTTAATATTCAATTTAGTGATTGATATTCGTACAAAATAACATCTGATCTTCTCGGATATCAAGTTCATTGAGTTCAAAATATTATGTGTTAATTTGTAAAATTATAATTCAAATACAGTGAATTAAAAAAAAAAAATGCACGTTGATATTACATCTATACAATAAATAAAATTGGCGTGTCTGTTTATAATATTGAAATAACCGCTTTTTACTAAATGCATATGAATGTAGATACGGTACATATACTAAAAACCATTTTTTACAATTTTTGTCTCTTTGTCTGTTTGTATGTTCCGGCTAATCTCGGAAACGGCTGGATCGATTTTGACGGGACTTTCACTGGCAGATAGCTGATGTAGTAAGGAGTAACTTAGGCTACATTTATTTTAGAAATTCACTTATTTTATAACTCTGCAAACCGAACAAGTACTTTTTTGATAAATTCCACGCGGACGAAGTCACGGGCACAGCTAGTTCTCTCATACATTTAAAAACTTCTTTCATTTTTTATGACAATTATGCTATTCTTCTTCAAGACTAAACATTTTACCTAATGTTTTAAATGAAGTACAAGCGCTTAATATTCAATTAACGAACAACAGGAAATACTTTGGTTGAGTCTGGAGCAGTCTAACTTCAACCTTACAGAAAATCACGGTCAAATATTACTGCCCTTTAGTAATGTCCTGTAGTGAGTAAGGTAGCCAGATAATCTGTGTTGACAGCGGGATAGGTAGCTTTTGGTGTTGTCATCCCTAGTTAATTGTAATCAATATAATACTATAATAATGGTCTATAAAAACGAGTGTGCTTTAGACCACACGACTGGAGTAAAGCTTCTTTAGCTCCATCTAACTTACATCTCCCTCTCAACTTTCGTTCACCTCGCCCGATCACACTTTTCGTAACGCTCTCGTCACACATTTACCAGCTTACTTCCAAAGTCAAGCGTGCGTGAAGAAGTTTTACTTCAAAAAAGGTAAGTTCAAATAGATCAATATACTCATTTGGGTGTTGAGCCAAAAAAGGACATTTCAATCGTCAATGTCACCCAAACGTGTCGTAGTAAATAAAAAGTTTAACCAAAGCGCGAACCCTTTTCCAAGTAGTTTCGGAAGTGTCAAAAATAACTCCTCCCGAAATAGCATTCCTCGTAACTGTTCAAAAGTCGAGATTGGAGGGTATATGCGATAATTTCGTTCAACTTTCAAAAGAGTCATTAGTATAAGCCTGCAATCGAAGCCAACTTATAAAACTTATCAACCTCGTGTAATAAACTATGAAAGTTAGATCGTGTTAAGAATACAAGAATTGGATTTCGGCTTGTTTCTTTTGTTAATATTCGTTTATACATTTATTGGATTATCGGTTATATTTAGGTATTGCTATGTATTGAGCTTTGTGTGGAGGTTTCGATAGTGGTTCTATTAAAAGGATTCCTTATATGAGTTATTTCACGTGCTTGAAATTGTCTCTGATAAAATTAAACAGTAAAATCACTAGCTGAACCGACAGACCTAAGCTTGTTTCAGCTTAATACATTCATACATTCATTTTATATTCACGTTAATTAAATAGTGACTTATCGCTGATACTTTTTAAATGACTTATTTCAGCTGTTTAATTTGAAAACGGCGTTCCAATGCTAACTACAATTTAATTGGTCAAGGGGCATGGCTAAGCTCAGTGACAGCGATGAGTCACTATTTTATAAACGCAATTACTGCAACTATGATAACATAGAAATGAATAAAGAATATTTACTAGATATTGTACTGCCTAAAACTATTGTTACTAAAAAGGTAATATTTGTTTTAATGTTCCAATTATATGTGAAATTAACAAATAAAAAATATAAGAACCTTCTGAAAATTACTAGAAAACTGAATAAACCTGTGGTTGAAAACGCGTCATTCTCATTTTAATTATGAAATAAAATTGATAAATTCGAGTGCGGTAATAAAATATTTTAAAATAGTATAAATTTTGATTTACTACTGGTTTTGTACATAATAAGAACTATATGATATCACCTAGCAGTTCAAACTTATTTGTAAAAAAATATTTATAAAAAAATTAAATTTTATTGATTTTTTAATTAATTAACATTGACTAGGTATTTCAAAATAATTGCAACTCGTATTATTTACATTGATGGAGTTCAATTTTTTGTACATTAATAATTAATTTTTTTTAAATCTATATATCATTTATAATTTACATAAACACTGTACAATCTCTGTACGTGTAATTATCTATAGAAACATTTCTAAGTCGAGCCGAGAGTATTCAATGTAATTCGATTGAGATTAAACTTCATAATCTAATCGTGCAAGTTTTCCTTTCGCAGACTATCATTAATCATCCAGTAATTATTTGTAAAGCAGCTGATCGCGTTTAAATAATTTGATTAAATTCAAAACTCAGACATTAATTACATCTTTTCAGACACATTTCCCTAACGCTAGTCTGGGGCTGTACTAGTTTTGATGTTCAGGCAAATTGGTCCCTTTCATGTCGGTTTCCGGTACATCTTACATTACAATCGGTTGGGGCTGTTTGTTGGCTAACAGAACTTGTTGATAATTAGCCACCCAGGAAGAGGTGCCTCAGATCTAGTCGAGGTTAAACTGGTGATATTTAAAGGAGAAATGTTGTTTGGTATTTAATCAATAGCAACGACGTTTAGAACTATTTGTTTGAAGGATCCGATGTGGCTAATAAAAGGGAGTATCTGCTCTGTGACATTCCGGTGCTGTGGATACGAACTATCAGTTTCCGTGATTGGTTCTCTTTGTGCTTCTTCCTGTTTAACAGTTATAGACAACGCAATTTTACATTTGTAATATAAGGAAAGGGTATTTAGTTTCAATGTAAGTATAAATAGGTTCTTTGAATAATTGAATCAGATAACGAATAAAGTACATAGTAGTAGCATATGAATCGAATGTTAGCGAACTTTAACAAAAAAGTTGAATAGTCAAACAAAATGACGTAGGATTGGAGTAATGTGAAGAAATATGCCTCGAGATGATATGAAGACTGTCTTATTATGAGTCATAGTACCTACGCTATCTTATTTCAATTTCAACGCTCCATTGATTGCAGATGCCGGGAGCGGTCTTCTTTTGCAGTCACAAAGAGCAAGCGAGATAGAAAGATGTCACGTCTCGTAGGTGAGACAGGGAGCGATTATATTTTTATATGGGGAGACGAAAATATCGAAAAAAGTTATAGCATCAAAGTCTCTGCGCCCGTAAAGGTCTCATTAAAAGTGCTTTGTGAAAGAATTCGCTCCAATTTATAAGGCAGTAAGCGGTAGATTGGTCGGAAAGTAAATAACGACATTCTCCGTTGTTTAAACGAACTCAGCGCTCGTCGGGTTAGCTTGTACTCTTGTTAGTGCGAGGCTTGTCCATAGCGTATTTATTATTGGGACGAAGGAGGTATCGGATGCGAGCGAAACGGGAGAATTGGAAAGAATTTTCTACAAATAGATGCGACAGTCGCGCTCTTTATAGAGTTACCCATTAGTTTATGCGATGAAACTGCAGAATTCACTTTTTAAAATATATTGGAGACACACTCTGTATACACACATATCGGAGACATATTGGTACCCGCACACATCCAACTTAAGTACTTACATCACTAATGTAGTTCAAATAAAAATTAATTTTTCTTTTTCAACCTTAACTTTTTCATATGTTATATTACTCTATGTAGTCAGACATTCCCCAAGGCGAATATTATGAAACGGCGACTTTCACGAACTTTTTTTCACTGAATAGTGTCGAAGAAATTTTATTTAAGTTCAGTCAAACTTCGAATAGTTCTGCCGTACCTAAAATTTTTGGTTTGCAAGTTAAATGAACGAGAAATGTAAATCTCGACAAACTTCTCGAGTTTCAGACCTGATCTGTCAATGGCGTGGAGTTTTATTTTTAAAAACATGATATTTTTTTTATATTACGGCGCGTGAGCAAAAATGTACTTATTACGCGCTCCGGTGATCTGTAAATGTGACATCAGAGTGTGTGAAGACGTTCTGCCTATGAGGCTATGAGCGTATCGTATTTACGATGTGGCGCAGTCGATACCTCAACCTCTTCAAATTACGGTCACTGATTTTTATTCGACTTGAAATAAAACATGGAATGCTGGAGTACTGAACTTATTCTAGGCTACTTTTAACGTAGCGTTTGGAAAATACTTGCTTAATATAGATGTCTTTATTGTTTGTTTGTTTGTTAGAGTTACATATAATTGAATATTACTCTTAGGTTGATGTAAATCAAAAACAAGTGTTCTTTAGACCACACGTCTGAAGTATAACTTATGAAACGTAACTCCCTCTCTTTCTATCTTCATTCAATTATATCTCCCTCGCTTCGCCCGATCACATTTTTCGTAACGCTCTCGTCACGCATACACCAGCTTACTCCCGTCAAGCGTGCGTGAAGAAGTTTTCAAAAATTTCACAATACTGACAAGTACCTTAACAGTCTTTGCAATGTAACTTACAACGTAACGCTAGTGAAATCGGGGGCGTCATCGGTTTTGTTACAGATATATTTATAAATACTCACTTTTGAGTTTACACGACATGTAATGCCATTTTTTCGATATCAACAATTAAAACTAATGAATAATATTAAACTGACGGATGAATTTTGCTTCCAATTAAAAAGATAGTGAACTCAAATTACAAATTTTAATCTACACAATTTCAGCGTGTCGAAATTAGTTAATATCTAACGAGGCACGGTGTCTCTGTGTCGTTAGTTGAAAAACGGTTATGTTACTCAGGTGACAAAGGGCTTAATGATGTGCGTAGCTCGCCAGTGTAACCCTAGAACGTTGTAGAGTATTCGCTTGATTATTATTATTACGCGCTTGTTATTGACGAGTGAAACGTGATTATTTATAAACTATGAAAGTGTTATTATATCACGAACTTTATCGCAACAGCTTGCCACGTTATATTTTAAAAAGGGTTTATGTGTCTTCGTTTTTAAGGAGAATAAGCTCTTAATAAGAGTATGATAAGGTTTATTTAGAATTTTAAAACATATATGTTTTTTTTATATCTATATCGGCAAAAAAGCGTACGGCTTACCTGATGGTAGGCGATTACTGTAGTTTTTAGACGTCAGCAATCGCAAGCGCGTTGCCGAACCAACCCCAATTCCCGCAGGAGCTCTGGTCACCTTACTCACCACAGGAATACAACACTGCTTGAAAGCAGTATTATTCAGCTGTTATTTTCGGTTTGGAAAATTAATATATTTAAAATGTTATAATCTACATTAATATGTAAAGTTTACTAACTTTGTTTGTATGTAGGGGGTAATTTTCGCAAATGCCGATCCGATCACGAAAATTCTTTCACTAACAGAAAGCTACACTATTCAGGAGTGACATAGGCTATATTTTATTGTAATTTAACAAAAAAAAAAACACTGAAAAATCTTATATATAAAATTCTCGTGTCACAATGTTAGTTACAATACTCCTCCGAAACGGCTGGACTGATTTTATGAAATTTGGTGAGCATATCGGGTAGGTCTGAGAATCGGCCAACATCTATTTTTCATACAGCTAAGTTATGAGGGGGGGGGGGGGAATTACGGGGGGTTAATAGCATATATGGCAAAACAACGTTAGCGTGGTCAGCTAGTAACATATCATCATGTATCAAAGGTATGTTAGCCTAATTAAAAGTTTTACGATAGATTTTACAAGTTACCCCAACGTCTACTTTTTATAATATAATAATATAATAATTTTCTTTATTTCAGGTAACCATTGATCCATAAAACAATTCTTCTTAAACAATTCTTATAACACAAATACAACTAAAAAAAATAATGAATGTCACGACAATTTGCAAAATACAATAATAATATAATAATAAAATCACATTAATAATAAATAATACCAAATACAAATAAATATTTTAACAATAATTTTAAAATGTAGATTCGGAATACGATATTTTTTTGTGCACCTGAATTCCGAGCCTATATGCTACCGAGGCTTGTTGGCAATGCGATCGTGCGTGAAAAAGGCGACCCGTTGGCGCTGCGACCGGTTTCGAAATAGAAATTTGATAACGCTTTTATTTTTCAGAGATTTGTCGATGAAATGTCATAAATTGGTCAACGAAATGTCATATAGTAAGTTCATAACATATCACAGTATTATCAATCGCATATAAAATAATATGTTCTAAATTTAAAACTATGTAAAATAATCTAAAATTGTTTTCTTTGACATACATGCTTTGCACCTATCTGTTCTTTTTTCAAATTTTTTAAATACATATTGTTGACCAACAAATACATAATAATTATAAAATTTAACGATTGGAGCAAAAGTCGGATTTAATGTTTAGTTTTTTTTTAATACTAGCAAAACAATTGTTGTTGTTGTTAGTTGTAATTAATTTTTGTTTTATTTTTTAATCAAAATTTTGCTATACATATTTATGTACCACCACATAGTAGTGTAGACGAGATCTAAAATCTCTCTCAATTCTTTTTCCTATAATTGAAACATTTACAGGCACCATGTATATATATGATATGATATTTATTTAAAATATTCGTCTATGTATGAAAAGGTATCGTCTTTATCCATCCGTTTAGATGGATTCGCGGGCGGGCGGTAGTTTAGCATAGATAGAATTCATCACGTAATCGAATGCACGCCACTCCCTAAGGGTTCGCTCCTCGAAGGCAATTTGCATCGACTGGAGGTACATACTGTTCAATATTTTACGTGGATCGCAATATAGCCAGGTGTATACCGAAATTATCTTACCGAATTTACTAAACTTTCATAAAGGACGTGACAAAGTTGCTTTTTTGTTTTTAATATTGTTGAGGGGATATACTTTTAATTGAATTACTTAGTTTCAAGAGCGAAGTAAGGTTGAACATTATAATGGTTTCGCTAACTTCTTAATCTTTTCGTATTTAAAAATTAGATTAAAAGCTAAATTGTGAGAATAATTAATGGAATGGAAACAAAGGAACGTTTTAGTTGTACCTAATATTAAAATTAATGTACTTTATATTTATTTTTCTATTACATTATTTGATATACATTCGATCATTAATATATTTTCAACTACTATCTTTAATGATTTACGGTATGACTCATAAATAACTATAAAAATTCATTACTTTATTCTGTAATAGTATATTGAAATGTATTTGTGTGTTTATAAATTAAATTCTTTAGATTATTTATAAATAGATCCATCTGAGTTTTCCGAATTTCGCCCCATCTCCATCCTACCTTTCTTATCCAAGGTTTTAGAGCGTCTTGTGCATCAACAGCTAACATCATTCCTTTCCTCAAACAACCTCTTAAATCCTTTCCAATCCGGCTTCCGGAGGGGCCATAGCACGGTTACTGCTCTTGTCAAAATTTCTGACGACATTAGACATGCTATGGATAACCGAAGTCTTACAGTGTTGGCATTACTTGACTTCAGTAATGCCTTCAACACTGTGGATTTCGATATTTTGCTTTCTGTCTTGCGTTCCTTTAATATATCTCCACCGGTTATTGATTGGTTTCACAGTTACTTGTATGGGCGCCGGCAACGGTTGCGAGTTCAAGATACTTTCTCTGACTGGGCTAACGTCGTTGCCGGCGTACCGCAAGGTGGCGTGTTGTCTCCTCTCTTATTTTCTTTATTTATTAATTCAATCAGCAAAAACATTTCTTCTCTCTACCACCTGTATGCGGACGATCTTCAAATTTATACCCATTCTAAGCTGGCTGACTTACCCTCAGGTATCCATCAACTCAATAATGACTTAAATAACATTTACAAATGGAGCAACTCGTTCGGGTTAAAAGTCAATCCTTCAAAGTCCCAGGTCATTATTGTGGGTAGTCCAAAGTTGATTAGTTGTATAGACTGGTCACTTATACCACCTGTAGTATTTAACAATACAACTCTGAACTACAGCAAGAATGTTAAGAATTTGGGAGTAACTCTAGATCAGTTTCTCTCCTGGTCCCCTCAATTAACTGAACTTAGTAGAAAGATATTTGCAGCCGTCGGGTCACTTCGTCGTCTTCAGTTCTTTCTTCCTTTGCCTACTAAAATTGCACTGGCCCAATCACTCCTTTTGCCGATTCTTGACTATGCAGATGCATGTTTCTTAGATCTTACAGAGGAGCAACTGAATAAGCTTGAGCGACTCCAGAATCTTTGTATAAGGTTCGTATTTGGCCTTCGCAAATACGACCACGTCTCCGATTTCCGCAAGAAACTCAAGTGGCTCCCGATTCGTTTTCGCAGGAATACTCATGTACTTTCCCTACTTTACTGTGTACTTTTCAATCCTGATGCCCCTCAATATCTTAAAGAACGGTTCACGTTTCTTTGCAATTCCCATGAACGTTCCCTTAGATCTGATTCCAATTTACTTCTAAAAGTTCCTTCCCATAAATCCTCCTTCTATTCTAATTCCTTCACTGCTAAAGCTGTCCGCCTTTGGAATTCTCTTCCGCTTTCAATAAGACGTGCTTCTACTCCAGCCTGTTTTAAGCAACGTCTAAAGAAGTACTATATGTCCCTTAACATACAATAATATTCAGAATTTTAACATGCATATTTTATATTATCGATATATATTTTACAATTATACACGTATATTAATACTATTTTGGTTATTTATGTATGGATATTTGTGCTTGTATGTGTATGTGTATAAATTAAGGAATCTGTTATACACTATTTTTTTTTTAATTCATCCTTAAGGATATTGTACACTTCCTATCCGTCACTACTATATCATGTCCTGTGCCCAAAGGTTATCTGGAAGAAGTAGCTCTTCAGCGATAAGATCGCCTTTGTACATCTTTTTTTTTTGTAATTACTACTGTTTGTTTATATTTTGGTGTACAATAAAGAATATATTATTATTATTATTATTATTATTATAGATCTGTCAAGAATACATTAAATACGGAATGGGTATAGCGTTGTATCTTCTTGGACCAGATTTTAATGGTAAAGACGGAGGGCGGAGGAGTGAGGTCTTTGTGTCAAGACGTCAACTTTATTAGGACCGGAGGAAATTTATAATTGCCGGGAGAACAATGTGACTCTTAAGAAGTAACAAAAAAATACGATCATTTGAACCGAGGACCTCCCAGTTCGCGCTCCGTTGATTTATGTTACGGACAATCTATTCATCATATTTTCTATATTTATTTTATACTTACGACACAAACTAAACGTTTTTACGCTCATATTTGAAACTTAGATAATTTATATGTGTCTTGTCTGAGATCAAGTGTTTGAAGACAAATGGTAAGCTACGTTGTAGAAGACGACGAGGTTTTATATGAGGTTTTATATGACGATGAGGTTTTATATGCATTTATTGCTAGTGTTCGGCTATTATGAATTATGTTTAATCGTCTGAATTTTTTTGAAATAAGTTTTTAATTGTAAATGTATTTAATGAATCTGCCTACTGAAGATTAGCGGTAAAATTTGAATTTAATTATTTTTATAACTGAGGTAGGCCACAGCAGGAAATATCCTGCACAAAATCTGGAGCAGCCTGACTGGGGTAGTACTTCGAAGAAGATCACAGATAAATAATACTGCTTTTAAGCAGTGTTGTGTTCCTATGGTGAGTAAGGTGATCAGAGCTCTTAAGGAGGGGATTAGGGGTAGGGTCGGTAACGCACTTGCGATGTTCTTGTTGTAGGCGTTTATAGGTGCTATAACCGTAGTAAATTACGCTTACCATCAGGTAAGCCGTACGCTTTTTTGCCAACCTAGTTGTATAAAAAAAGAATATTGTGTTTAGATATATTGTATAATATAATATGTAGTATTGATTTCTAAATGTCAATCGCAGTATCTACTCTCAGTCGCAGATTGCAGTGTCTTTCACTTTGTCTTTAAGATCCTTTGTCAACAATTAGTCATATTCTATTGGACCATGTCTATTTTTGTTTGATTGTAGAGGTATAATACTCTTACTATATAAAATATTTTGTTATAAATATTCTATGTTTAAGGGCTTAATACATAAATATTTTAAAATAATACATAATTTAAAAAATATAAAAACTACAAATAAGAAGTTAATTATGAAACATAATATTTACTTATGATTACAAATAACACAATATAAAAAGATATCAAATAACATAATCAAATAATATACATTAATATATTAAACAGAAATGTGTACTGAGTAAATGTATTTTCGAGGAAAAACGAAAGATTTTCGATATTATTATCGTTTATGACATTGTATGTAAACATATTGGTAAATGTAATTCCATAGAAAAACTTGAAAAGGCTTAAAAGCTTCATACGTCTATGATTTATAGAGCACAACAACAATGGTCTCTGATGTTTAGTGAGGAATCGTGGAAAGAAAATAAAATCTATTCGGAAAGCGAAAGTAAGATTGATCGGAAAACTTGTGCAAAGTTTGCTTTGAGAGTGTATACGCCATTTGTACTTGAACGATATGCCGGTACAATGTAATAATATCGTGCGGCGGCACCACTGTCACGCATTTTAACTAACGTGATATTTCAATAGGTATTTAAAATTGGATCTAAATCTGTGGCAAATAATTTCAATTTAAAAAAAAGATAGTTTTATACTTCGAATATTATCATATCTATGATTAAAAAATTAACACAAAAAAAACTTGATTCAGTAACAATTATAAAGAGCCTATATCAAGGCTCAAATTGTAGTCGTTCCTATCTCTGATTATCCTCAAGAGAGGTTAGGAAGAATGGTCCTAAGTTCGTATTTCACGGTGAACGATCGCTCGTATAAGTTTAGTTGGAGCATACGATGCGCATAAAATATATTCCAGATCTCGTCCGCATGAGGTGAGCTCCCTAGATTGATATTTGATCCCAGACGAGCCCGATACGCGCCTCGGGCGACATCGCCCGTACATAGAGCCGGCACAAATAATTTCCGCTTTTATTTACCAACTAGACAACGCGCGTGGATTCACAAGCAATGTTTACATACTTTTATAATCTTTTTTTTTTGGCAATGTAGTGGTTGTCAAAGCAATTGTAAGGGGGTCAAAAGTATAAAAAAAATTCTACAATGATATATAATATACACTTTGTAGTTTTAACGAGATTAAGTTAAGCTTAAAAACTTTTATTTGCTATATTAAGGTTCATCATCATCATTTCATCCTACCACAAGCCACTGCTGGACATAGGCCTCGACAAGTTCACGCCAAAAATGGCGTGAACTGATGTGTTTTGCCCATAGTCACCACGCTGGGCAGGCGGGTTGGTGACCGCAGGGCTGGCTTTGTCGCACCGAAGACGCTGCTGCCCGTCTTTGGCCTATGTATTTCAAAGCCAGCAGTTGGATGGTTATCCCGCCATCAGTCGGCTTTTTTAAGTCCCAAGGTAGTAGTGGAATTGTGTTATCCCTAAGTCGCCTCTTACGACACCCACGGGATAGAGGGGGTGGCTTTATTCTTTAATGCCGTAACCACACAACATAGAGGTTTTAACTTTAGCAGCAAAATTTGAATATACTCCGAGTACTAATACGGAAATAGGGATCCCAGTAGGACTTGTATCAATGGTCCGAACAACACTAATAAATTATTACTAAAACATGTATAGGAGGCATTCAATTAACTAAATGACTAAGAAATTATTGAGGGTTGGCTATAGTCACCACATATGTGTTGGTAGAATCAAAATCAAAATCAAAATCAAAAAACAGCTTTATTCAAATAGGCTCCAAGAGTCGAATCGTCATTTTACAATCTTTAACTTTAAAAATAAATTATTATATTTGTAGAAGTAAAGCTACCACCGATTCGGAATGTAGATAGTTGACCTGTCTCCATAAGCTACATATAACTTTGTCAAAATAGGTGGTTATTTGGAACTGCGCGACAATAGTAAAAGGTACCTACTTTTAACGCAGAAGGATAGAGTCAAGGATAACAGTGTGTTGCAACTCCTGCCTTACCTGTAACAAAATTATAACACGATTAGTTAATATAATAAGAGTATCTAATACAATTATTATTATTTAACGATTGCAATAATAAAGTCTTATAAAATTAAAACAAAAAGACAAATGAAAAAATTAAATTATAAAATACTAAAATCAATTTGACAATATTAATAAAAACCAATAACAAAAAAAGAAACGAGAAAAAAAAAACGAAAAAATTTTAATTATAGAAATAAGAGTATTTTTTAACATTAATGATAAGTATCATTATTTATTTTTAATTTAATTTTATATTTATAATAATTTAATGTTATAAAATTTTAATTTTATAGTTTGTTACATTAGATACAACCCGCAGTAGAGCAGCGTGGTTAATTAAGTTGCGATCTCTCACCTACATGGAGAAAGAGGCCTACGTCCAGCAGTGGGATGTTAAAGGCAAAATCGTGATCGATCGTCATTCATTGAATAAGCCGTATGGCTACAGCTCTGTATTAGACATACGTATTGCAAAGAACTCTTCGAGGGTTCTGTAACCACTCGGTAAGAATACTGAAAATTAAATGAATTTTAAAGCGAATGATGAAACGAATTGAAAAAGGATATTTTTAATTTTTAACATGTAGGCAGTAAAACACTTTTTTCGGATTTTATCGCGGTTTATTGTTAACTTTTGATTCCCGACGTTTCGGATACTTTACAGCAACCATGGTCACGGGAGGACTCTGGTCCTTAAGTTATAATGGTCCTAAGTTAACAATAAACCGCGATAAAATCCGAAAAAAGTGTTTTATTAAATGAGTAAAATTCGCGTAAACATTAGAAAACAATATGTAGGCAGTACAAAATTATTAAAACATGTTCATGTCTTAAGGTGTTAAACTCTCTTACTACTTTTACTTAATTTAGAAATTTGTTTTGATTCAAGAGAACAAGGCTACGCCTACTAATGACCAATTATATATAAAAAAAAATAAGCCTTAAGAGTTAAAATGCCAGAAGTGGTCCCTCAGGTATCATTATAGTTCATGATTATAATATTAAGTGTTTTAATCATTGCCAAAAAGGGAAAAAATTGTAAAGTTTCATTTTAAGCGACTTCAAAAAGGAGGAAATTTAGTTTTCAGCTCTCAGAGGTTTTAACATATTTTGCTGCTTATAAGATACTAGTTGAGTAATTTATGTCATACACAAACAAAGATACACGTAAATATTATTTATTTATTTTGAAAACAATTCCATTAGGGACACAATATTAATATTAATAAGTAGCTAGAAATATTACCAAACATTTTTCTATTTATGTACTCTACGACGATACTACTAACAACTTTCTAAGGCTTATTTTTTTTACGTAATAAATCGAAAATACATAACATCTCGACGTAAATCCAAAATTTTCAAAGTTTTTTTTTTATCAACCAATTTCGAGAAACTTTGTGTTTGATAACATTTTTATTAAATATTGTTTTAATGACCTAAAATTTTATCTTCGAAACGTATCTAAAAAGCTGGAGTGTCAATTTGATCAGTAAGCTCAGTCAGTTCAGCCTATCGCAGTCTGGTGCTGGACATAGGCCTCTCCAAGTTTGCTCTAGACATTCCGGGTTTCCAAAATTCTCATCCAGCCTACACCGCCTTGCTTGGGTCTTCGGTCCATCGGACCGGAAAGTTCCACACTAAGTTTGCCAAAACGCTGTCTCCACTCCAAGACACGTCTGCTCCAGCGGTCAGCAGTCCTGCGACACAGGTGACCAGCACACTGCCACCTCAACTTGCTAATTCTGTGGGCGGTTAATTTCGTTTTCTCGCGTATAGTCTCATTTCTAATCCTGTCTTTGAGAGAGACACCAAGCATAGCCCGTTGCTAGTGAGAATCTTATGGACCAGAAAACCGATGCTACCTTAGGAAAGCTTATAACATTCACGAAAGTAGAACAAATACCCAAGTCCAGGATCATCGTATCAGAATGCTCTATATAATGAGACTCAGTTCCACGAAATTTCATACTCCTCCGTCTGCGCAATTTTCCTAAAAGGGGGTACAAGGTTTCTTCACATATTAATATATAGATTAATATTATTATTTACACAATCAACAGTTAAAAAGGATTAATTGGTCTATTTTAATTCACCTTTGAAGGTTTTTCCTAATTATTATTTCTTTAGCATGCATTCTATAACATCTCTGTAAAAAAAAAAAAAAATATATATAAAACCTCCTGTTCTGAAGTCACTTAAACATTTTTTTATGTATCTGTGATTAGAAGACCAAGTTTTACTTTACCATGAACTAAAATTTATATGAAATGTACGAATATTTTATTTCAATCTGTACTCTACCCTTTTAGCTTTAAGCTCTTCAAGCGCTTGCGTGTTATTTTACTAAGCGCTTTAAAAACTCTACACATATCTCAGTCGTTGCTTTTTTTAAATATTAGTTGGAACGCATATAGAGTCACGAATAAAAGGTATTGTAATAGACAAACCAGTTAAACGCCGGCCTTTCCAATGCTCAATACTCATTAAGCCTTGTTTGTTCTGACCGCCCCCGGTTCCAGGTTTGTGCTCTATCAACCGTGCTCTAAATATATCTGTTTGTGTTTCGCTTTTATTAAAAAGTGATAGCAAACTGAAACAGTAATCAAAGGTTATGGCCAAATGGGCCGTTTTATTCTTAATATATTTTGTAATAGACAGCTAATACGATAACGTTTACTATTACACATAGTGGTTTACGTTCCCTCTCCTAAGGTATAGATTGATTGATTCAGCCAGTAATATCTAACTGCAGAGCATAGGCCTCTTTTTCCACGTATAAGGAGGATCGGTGCTTTATCCACCACGCTGTTTCACTGCGAGTTCGCGGATATATTCCCTACTATCAGTAACAATCGCTATCAAGTGTATATGATAACAGCCGGGACGACAGCTTAAAGTTTTCTGAGAGGCATGGTGATAGGGTAAATCTTAAGATGAAAACTAGATAATGTTCTAGTTCCTAGTGTATTTTAATTAGTTTTACAGTACTTACGCTAGAAGCATCGCAAGACCGTTGCCGATCCCATCCCTAGTTCCCCCCCTAGGAACTCTGGTCACCTTACTCACCAACATGAACACAACCCTGCTTGAAAGCAGTGTTATTTAGCTGTGATCTTCTGTAAGGTCGAGGTACTACCCCAGTCAGGCTGCTCCACATTTTGAGCAGGAAATTTCCTGCTGTGCCCTACCTCAGTAAATAAATAAAACCTAACAATAACTAATAAAAAAAATATTTTTGTGTAATCGTTCAGAAACAACATTTATAGTTACAAAAAAAAATGTATCATACGTTAGAATAAGAACCGGTCGGTGGACTGTCTCTGTTGGAGACATTAAGTTAGTCTAACTTAAACTATGATGTTGCTGAGTAACGCCTATCTTTATTTAGAAAAATTGCATGTTTTGGAAATAAAAAAAGGACATGTGTTCAAAAGTCCGTGGATGTATGTATATTACTTAAAAAACAACAACAACATTTTGACAATTTATTTCCATTTATATATTTCCATACTAACGAATCAACTTTGATCAAAACTTCACGTTAAACTAAAGTAATAGAGATATGTGATATAACGTCATCAAACGCTCTAGCGCTTTAAAGCGTTGTCAAATGTTTATGCGAGCCATTCGTACAAGCTGTACAGCGAATTATTGGTGTATGGCAGCGGCGTTATAATGGTGTTAATTGGGCCAAATTGTTTTGCTGCCGCATTTGCACGCTCTAGCGCCGCTAAACTGAACGAGACGTAATTAAGTTTTGAGCTGTTGGCTCATTTTTAACCTTTAATCAAAAGACATTTAATACGACGTTCTCTACATATTTTTTTGTGACTCATAAAGATTGCTCATTTGCTCTCGTTACTTCAACACTTTTAATATATCAGTTTTAAGACACTGTTTAAAATATGTCTTTTAGTTTTTTTACGCTTAAAATTACAAGTTGCCACTACGTACGTAACGAAATCTTCACACCAATTAAAACCTCTTTAGTTTTACTTACAATTACTATATAATAAAATTTTGATACTCATATTTTCGTAAAATCGCGAATATCGATTTAGGGTTACAGATCTCACCTGAAAGTTCAATGCTTTTGCTTCACTATACTGTAAGTTAAGTTATTTCGGAATAAATTACACGTATTCTTTTTTCAAAAAATGCAGATGTTCCCACGATATTTCTCTGAACTTAATTTTAAATAAATTAAGTAATTAATGACTCGAAAATTCTAATTGAAATGAAAGTTCTAACTTGGCAACAATGTCTGTTGAGTATGTTAACGAGCAGTTTAAATTAATTATTCATATCTAACTAACTACTAACTACTGCATGTCTTAAAATATACAATGATTAATAAAATCGATAATGGACAGTTGCGGTATCGTCCCATCAAACTGTGTTTATGTTTAATTACATTTTATAGACAGAATCGCGTGTTACTTCATGTAAATTCGTTTTGTTCCAACTGTCACGAGACTAAGGGCTGTCGAGCATTTAATGATGTATGTATTTTATGAAGTATTTTGATGGTAAAGTAAATCGGAAAACCGGACTCCGGAAACTGAGAAGTCACATACGCCTTAATAAATATATAAATTATAACTCAACAACTACTAGTCAGACGTCGATCTAATTTAAATGGGATATATGACAAATACCGAATCATTATAATTGGTATATCCAGTAAAAAATTATGAGCTAAAATACAAAAAGAATAATAAAACACAAGTCAAATTCCGAACCTTCTTCTTATTTTTCTTAAAATCTTTTGGAAATACTATATAACAGTACAATATGTTTGAAAACATATCAGTAACTATATTTAAACTATTCAAAACAAAATGCGAGGTATTAAGTATAAAAGGAATGTATGCCGCGGTTTACTATCTAATATACAATTACGTAGAACGTGCCAGCCCTAGTCAACTAATTAAACAGCGAGCTTCGATGGCGTGCCTCTAAATTATTGCGACAATGCATCAATTAACTTTAAAGTGCCCTATAAAATACACCTCGTAAACATTGTGTACTGAAACTTCGTGAATTAAACGGAGTATTGCGGAGTGATAGTTTACCAGTGTTGTCTAATCGACGTGAGTTAATACCTAAAAAGGTTCGTTACATTTTACGAAAACACACGCACACAGCTATATTAGTGAATACACATTACACGCACACAACTATATTAATGAATACACATTACACGCACACAACTATATTAGTGGATACACAACTATTGCCAGTAATAAAAAATAATATAAACGAAAAAGTTAATCACGTAATGTGGTGTATGTTTGTGAGCTTTTATTAATAAAATTTATATTAATACAGATACACATATTTCTATTTAATAGCTATTCTTCATCTTAGATTATCTTTTATTAGATTAGGTCTAACCCTCTGAGTAACTGTCGAATACGTACATGTTTATTACGAAAATTCATGAAAGAATTTATTTTGAATAATAAAATCACACAGAATCGTAACAAAGATCCATACTTATGAAGCCTTTGTAAAAAACACAAAAAATCCTCGTACAACACTCTAAGATATAAATTCCAGTAACAAAAACCAAGCAAATCTTCTCGTCAATATTCGTACAACTTATTACATTACATTGGTGTAGTGATGTGTTCGAAAACATATCGATAGTAAAAATTAAAACAATATTTACATAAATGCAGTATCGACCATAAGAGATAATTCATCAAATTATAAGAAAGAAGTGAATTTAAATAAGCAAATAAAATATATTAATATCAATTAAAAGCAATGTAATAAATATGTATTTGACACTTTAATTGTATTGTACAAATATAAAAATAAATATATCGAAAATTTATTTACCGCCGATTTAGCGTTATTTATTTTTTATAGTTTAGTTCTAAGTTGGCTTAACATGGATTATTTAAAAATATATTTTGTTGCAGTCTAAATTTAAATGAATTATTAACCATAAAATGTAGCTTACAATGTTATCTTATACTATTAAACGAGCAATTCTTGTATATATATATATATATATAGAATCTGAATCTCGGAAACGGCTCCAACGATTTTCATAAAATTTAGTATTTAGGGGGTTTCGGGGGAGATAAATCTATCTAGCTAGGATTCATTTTCAGGAAATGTCGTTTTATCCCTGTTTTTAGGAATTGAAAAAAATATCGTTAGAATACGAAGGTAAATTTCGCATAAGTCAATGTAGTTGTAATAGCTCGGTGGGAAATCTGCCGCTCGAGATCAACCGAGAAGATCATGGTTCAAATCCCCATGTCCCTGATCAATTATTTTTTCTTTTTCTTTTTCTAATTGCATTCGTTATTTTTTATTTAAATAGACTGTTCTTATTTTTTATTATTATGTCGGTAAAATCGAAAAATATTATTCATATTTTATCAATATGTAATTCGTATTTATACTTAATGATTTCCAAAAAACACGATTTACTAAAAATACCGAGCTTAGCTCGGTCACCCGGGTACTATAATGTAGTACATTGTTCGTTACATTACAGAAATAGGGAGCTTATAAACATACCAAAGATGTATTCGTTACAATTATGTACTAAAAAGTAAAAATTGTAGTTTCGAAGAATTAATATTATGAAAATATCTTTTGCAAACTCTACTCTTATTATATAAGCATTTCTTATATTAATCTGGATTTCTTATATTTTTCTTATATTAAGCATTTCTTAACAGATAAATCAATTTTTAATCTTTAATCAATCAATCATCGAAATTTTGATTTTTGTATCATTATTTATTTTGATTTTATTTTTTATTGTGTGTTAATTAATTATTTATCACTTCAGCACCCTTTTTCCGCTTAATTCTCTCTATGTGCTCTCTGTGTCTCTGTATTTTGTTATCGTTTTATTCTTTCTTTGTTTATTTTTGGTAAACAATTAAAAAAAAATCAGAATATTTATTTGAATTTCATCGATATACTTCATCGTATCTGCACGTCTCTAAAACTCCTACGTGCATAACTCTTCTGAACCACGCACTCCATCTTTTCGTCTCGCCCGAAATGTAAAGAGATACGTGGAAATTTGCCTTCCGCGTCGTTAGAGCGAATAATGTTGGCAACTATTTATTTTCTGGTGTGCCTTTTAGAAATGGGACGCTTGTAAAAAATAGCCTTATCTCGAGTTTAAAAATATAAATGTTGTAGTATTTTTAGTGTGTTTATTTTATTAATCATCATTATTTATTAGTCATCATTATTACTGATTATCACTACATAGTATAAAACAAAGTCGCTTTCTCTGTCCCTGCATATGTATGTACGCTTAAATCTTTAAAACTACCCAACGGATTTTGATGCGGTTCTTTTTAATAGATAGATTGATTCAAGAGGAAAGTTTATATGTATAATAAAATTCATTAAATAGTGGAGAAATACTGTTATTTTTGAGTTTTCTAATGTTATGTCGTAAATAATTATTATTTTTTCGCTTAAATTGCAAACGCAGGCTGAACCCTACGAGATTTATCAAAATAATGTACTAAGTATTGTACACATTGAAAAGGTCTACAGAAAACTCCGCGATGGCATATACCTATCTCTTATGGATATCCCACAATAACATTTTTTTGTCATTTACTTTTTACGACAAATAATGGCTAATTTTCGAAGCGATTTTAACCACTACAGCATTAATCCTTATCCAATTAAATACCTTAAATACATTGTTGATTGAATATAGATCTATATGGCCCTTTACAGCATATGATTTAAATGAATATTTTCGAAGATATTACAGATTTAAAAATCGCGGTACGTAGCGTTTGCGGCGGTTCCGGCCGGCTTTTACTCTAAGTTAACGCGTGCGGGCCACGGGCAGTAATGAATAAATCAAAACTACTGGATCGATTTTAATCATTTTTTCAGTGAATGACATAGGCTATAATTATATTTTATACCCGTGCGAAGCCGGAGCGGGTCGCTAGTAATATATAAGTCATTATTTGTGAAGTTGGGATATTTCTTATTTTTAAATCTAATACTGCTTCAAGACTTGATAACGCCTTTCTAACAGCTTAAAATCAAATGGTTTATTTAATTACTCAAAAACTAATTTTAAAAAAGTATGCTAAATAAAGTATTTTTTTTAATGAAAATGTTATAGCGACAATAAAAGTATAAAGCTGTTATTATTATTATTTTTTTAAACTTATTTATGACAGATAAATCGTTATATGTTACTATTCAATATAATTGTCTTTGCTCGCAAAATTAATTCAAGTTTTAAGTGCATATTGTACCTTTTTAAAACCAAACGAATATATGATCGTTTACACAGATAAAGGACAAAAATAAATTGTCAATATAATTCCCAGTATACTCGTTGTATTATAGAGCACATTCTGATCAATTCGTTACCACGTAGTCAAAATTAGAACAAAAGAAACTAGCCAAAATAAATAAAGTTAAAAAAGACATAAAATTGTTGTCAATTACTTTAATTAAATTTCCCAAATATTTCAGTTTATTTCGACATTTCAGTACTATAATAGAGGTTACAAACAAAAAGGTTACATCGCACCAACCATATAACACCTCCAAAAAGTTTTTACTATATTACCCGATACGTTGGGATGAGCCGCAGAACATTAATCTGAGTTAAATGATGTGATACTTGAGTCCAGAGCAAGTAACAGGGGATAGTAGTAAAATAGTGAAACAGTGTAAAATATAGATATATATTTTTTTGTAATATTTGTACTCGTATGTCAACTTGCTGATTATAGATAGTCAAACGACTAGTCTTACAAAATTTGGATTTAAAATGAGAATAATTTTATTTCACATTAATTTAGAACGAATCTCATCAGATTTAAATTGCAAGCAAGTTTTATAAACTGCTAAATTAGCAAATTTCGTCTATTTGTGTTCATTCGTAGTATGAATTTAGATCTCGTCTCAAAAACTGTTGACTAGGGTTAAATTTAATCCCTTAATGTCATGATTCAGATTTTGTGTTACATAAGAAAATGTGATGTCGTCACACCAACCCAAGTGACCTTTGTGAGACGTTGCTACGCTGTGCTACGAAACAAGATGATACAAATATTGTATAAAATTAGTGAGTAAAATAACAGTGTTATAGATAGAAATACCGAATTTGGTGTATTTGCGGATTAAGAACGTAAATATCTGTCTATGTCTTAATCGTGGCATTAAAAGTGAAGTTTGAATTAATACGTAGATTTAAAAAGATTGGACATGGCTTATAATTAGGACATGAACCTAAAATTTTCAACACTATCTTGTTTGTTAAATCGTTACTTCTTCAGCGGTAAATAAATCATGAATAAACTTGAATGATGAGTTGTTCTTTTGAAATAAAAAAGGAGAGCATTTTGACTAGCATTGGAACATTTACAAAGTGGAGCTTTCTCCTTAAGAATCTATTTTCATATAAGGCCCCCGGTATGAAAAAAATTGAGGAGTAAAATCTACTGAACGAATGACCTCGTTCCGTTTCTCGTAACGCCATCTATCGCTTAAAATCTAAAGGCGTAATGACGTTTTCTAATAACGCCATCTAGCTCAATAGGGTGTCGATATTTATATAATATAGTTAGCCTTTTTTGTGCCTATTTAGACAGTCGATCTGAAGGAGTAAACTCCAGTCATGTGTCGGAGCTGACACACTCTTTTTTATATTTAACTAGGTCGGCAAACAAGCGTAAGGCTCATACCAGAAGCACTGCGAGTGCCTTGCCGATCCTAACCCCCCCCCCCCTCCGGGAACGAGCTTGCGATGATTCTGGTGCAGTAGGCGTCTATAGGCTGCAGTATCCGTTTACCATCAGCTGGACCGTACGATTGATTGCTGAACTTTTCGTATAAATAAATAGAAACCAAAAATAAACTTGAACGCGTAGCTCTATTTAAAGATCATAAAATAGCTTGAGGATTTTAGCCAGTTTTAGGATATTTACAAACTGTGTCGTTGAAATGTGTTCCCGAAAATCGTCACACAGTTACCAAACGAAAGTGGGACACATAGTTATTTTCTAAGTGAGATTACACTGGTAAACAGGGAACTGAGGTCGCTAAGGGTAAAATCAGGTAAGTGGTGTGTCCTCTGTTTACACATTCCGACCACTCCTGCATATTTAAAAGTAGAGGACTCCGGGATTCACTCTCTTAGTCTCACTCGAACTCGACTGTTTTAGATTTTAATTACTTTAAAATCGTCTGTAGTAGTTATGTATAAGCTGTTGAGAATGTTTATATGAACATGAGTTTGTTTTCTCAGAATTAGCTCGATTACATTTTTTTTTGTTCTAATGATCTAGTTCGACTAATTGGTAAGATGATAATTTTTGAATCACGCAAAAAAGGCGCACTAAGACGTCGAGTTGCGGAAAAAAGCCCGTGCAAAAACAACAAAAGATAATAAGTTATTTAACAATTTAAGTCGTTGTATATTTAAATTTATTTCAAGTTGTAACAGTAATTGGCAAATAAAAACTAGAGCACTAAGACATTTATATACACGTGTATGCATAATATAATTTGACAACCTGTTTTCTCCTATTATTAACCGACTTAAAAAAAGAAAGAGGTTTTCAATTCGAGTAATCTTTGATAACGCGGATTTACTTGACTATTTTTCGTCTACTTACTTTGTATTATTCGTCGATGTAATTGAAGTGGGTTTTTTTTCGTTTACGAGCAAACACAATTGTTATTATTTCGACATCTCTGCTCGTCACGTTGGCGTAGACGTAGGGTGAGCGTTATTTTAAATCATTGAAGCCTTTCCGAATCGAATAGCTCTTTAACACAAAAAGTTATTTTTTTTTTTATTTAAAATATTCGTTATTCAAAAAGTCAGTCATATTTAAAAATATAGTTTAAAAAATGTCATCATGTATTAATATTGACATTTAATATTATGTAGGTAATTTCATAAAAAATGCAATAAAGTTCTAAAGTTAAACTTCAGTTAAAATATATTTAATAATTTTTTAAGTGCCATTCAGCGATAGGCGCAAACCGTATACAGCGAAGTAGAAATAAATATGATCACATTAAAATAATCAAGTACACGCTAAAGTGCCGTCACTGTTTAGTACTCAGTACATTAATGAGTTTGTTTGAAGTGAAACGGTGAGTACTTTGTGGTGTTGCCACGCCGAGGAGGCGAAATCTCATTTGTATGAAATTAGTTTTCGCAATAGCGTGATACTTTCAGTAAAATTTCGTACGAGGCTCAGTATGAAAGCCGTCATATGAATATTCGTTCAAAGCTTCGGCTCTTTTTGACGCAACACGTTTCGATTCAAAGAAACGTTATTAACTTTTGTTTAATAAAAATATATTTTCATAATATTTACGAGTGTATCGTAAATTAAATGGCCTTTGATGATACAATGAAAAATATTTCTTTTTTTTTACTAAGCGTTAATGCGTATACAATTTTATTTCATACTAGCTGTGCCCGTGACTTCGTCCACGTGGAGTTTAACAAAAAATTTATGGCTGATGTCGCAGTTATAAAATATATTAATTTCTAAAATAAAAGTAGCCTAAGTTACTCCTTATTACATCAGCTATGTGCCAGTAAAGGACCCGTCAAAATCGGTCCAGCCATTTCAGAGATAAGCCGGAACAGACAGATAGACAGGCAGACAAAAACTGTAAAAAATGTTATTTTGGTATATGTACCGTATACACATACATAGAATTTAGTAAAAAGCGGTTATTTTAATATTACAAATAGTCACTCCAATTTTATTTATTTGTATTATATATTATTATAAAACACTAGTTAAAATTAATGTTATAATGATGTATTTGAAATTTAAAAACTTATAATTACTTATTTTTTGATTGGGGTACACCTAAGAAGGTTGAACTGAATAGTCACCACATAGTGGGGAAACGGGAGTTCAGAGTTGGTATTGGGAAACAATTTAACTAATTTTATGTCATGTCCGCCGTCTTAGACTTCGAAATAACTCCCATTTTCGCAATTAACGTCCCAAAAAACATAAATTACGACACCCATGTCAATTATTAGGTTTATTTACCCCATTTCACCTCCTAAGGGATAGATTTTCGGAAAATCACGAAAGACGTATTTGCTTATTTATTTTTGGGAGTGCTCCTACGAAGTTTCGAATCGAAATGTCTATTTAATATTGTTTTGCCATACACATTTTTAACCACCATTGTATCTCTTTAGGGGTTGAATTTCGAAATATCATTCCAAGGGTTTTTGGGGGGGTAAATTTAGGTCCAAGGGTTTGGGCTGGGCGTTGATGAGTGAGTCAGGACTTGTAAAAAGAAGAGTAGCTTCCCGGACAGACTTTGTTCTGTCAAAACTTAATAGATTTTTATTTATATAGATTAAAAAAAAAAGTATTAAAACCTTCCGTGGGCCTTAAGGAACATACGAAAAATAAATTGGTCGAATTGTTCGAGTCATTCTCGAGTTATGCGCTTAGCAATATTAATTTTTATTTATATATATTGTTACAAGTAAGTTTATGAATTAATTAGGAATTGTGTAAATGATGGATATTAAACATGAGTTCTCGATGTGATTGAAACAAAATAATGTTGGAAAGAAGATATCCCAGGGTGGTCCAATATAAGGAAACCAGGGTCTGATGATAGCATAGAAGAGAAATCGAGGCGAACCATCGAAAATCGTAGTGTCAACTAGTGCGTTTGCTAATTTTGTTCGTATACTTACGTTGTATTACTTGTCGATGTGATGAAGTCGGTTTTTTTTTCGTTTCCTAGCAAACACAATTGTCCTACACGGAGAAAGAGGTCCATGCCCAGCAATGGGATACCACAAGCTGAATCGTTGTAGTGTATAATTTTTCCGACCAAGTGTGTTATTGTGTGAATTCTGCATAATTACAGTCAGTGGAGATTAACTCTTGGGGTTGCGGAATTCGTCTGTCAGGTTCGTCCAATTATAGGTCGGGGTAATAACTGAGTATCAAGTGACCAACTAGAACAATCCTGCTTACCTCGATGCGTGGACAGAAATTATTGTTTCAAATACATTTTTGAGGATTACTTTTAAAATTATTGCATTTAAAAATTATTCACCCATTTAGACAAATATTGTGATATATATATTAATGTTATAAAGTTTTAAAGTTTGATTGTTTAAACGCGCTAATTTCAGGAACTGATTGTTCGAATTGAAAAATTATATTTATTGGAACCAATTTACCGAGGTTATACGGCTATTTTTTTTCTCAAATTAAAGCGTGTGGAACCACGGGGACAATATGTATGTTACCAATGTATTTTTCTTTGGTCGAATTAATGTCAGTTATTGGCGAAGTTGATTTATTTACTACTTTACTTAGCTGCCCGGACATAGTTCGTTCCTTTAAAAAATTAATAATAATTTTTTTTTTTTTTAGTATTAAGCCTTTCGTGGGCCTTAAGGAACATACAAAAAATAAATTGGCCTAATCGGTCGAGCCATTATCGAGTTATGCGTTTAGCAACGTTCATTTTTATTTATATAGAAGATTTATGATTCTTACTAAATTTATTCAAGCTTTTGTTTTCTCTAGTATTTGTTGTTCTTAGAGATGATATCAGTTACGTTGTACGTATTTAATTATAATTTAATTTTTTTATTGTTTTAAAGAGTAAAAATAGTATTTTAATTCTAAATATAAAAAAATAGTAATTAAATGTTCAAAATTAATAATACATCATCTGCTAACCCGTAGTGGAGCAGCGTGGATTAAGAGTGAGAGGATTAAGAGAAAGAAGCCTATGCCCAGAACTGTGATATCACAGATAATAAATATGCAATTTTAATTTTATTCTGATTGATTGGGCCTTGAGATTTAACTAGTTCTAGAAATACTTTAATTATGTATTGTAAAAAATTAACACTTTTTACAATACACAATACTACACATTGAACAACATTTTTACAAACACATTGATTCTAAATAATGTTTTGTAAGTAAGAGTCGATTATAATCTCAAACAATTGATTATTTCAGAGTAATAGTCTTACCAATATTGCAATATATTTAATATACATTACGTCTATACGCTTTATCTAGAAGATCTATAAATATATATAAAAAACGACATCGAAAGACACTCTAAATTTTCATATAAAAATAAAAGTAATCTTGACGTTTACGATCTCTAAATAATGTATTCCGGGGCAATGTCAGACGTACACCTGGTACTTTAAAATAAATAATATCGATGTATAGAAAACGTATGATACGCGTGCTACGAACTGAGCGTCAGTTCTAGAAAATACTCAATATTTTATAAATTCAACAGCTCGATGCAACGTATATGTAATGGGGTATGGGGTATATTTTAAAGCTGTCTCGGTCGCCGCTCATATTCTCGAAGCACGTTCGGAAACAAAACGGATCAGGTCGTATCTCTCTGTTCAGTTCTCAGCTGTTGACGTGCGCCTTTACTCTCTGGATGTGTCTGGATTGGACCTTGAAATTTTTTATTTTTTTTTAAAGTAAGTCTCTTGATCTACTTCGATCAATATTTGTAATACTTTAAAAAAATATTACTCGAAAAGTTTACATATACTATATTATCGTAATTTTTACATTTTGGGGTCTTAAATTTTATGCTGTAATATGTCTGGGAGTTATTATTTAATACTGTGAAGTAATTTACTGTAAGTTATTATAACGTTTTTAAATTTCTAGTTTCTTTTTTAATTGGAACGAAGTTCCTTAGGGCAGGCTTGACATTTGGCTGGGCGACCGAACTGAAAAAAATATGATACTAAAACCCTAAGAAAAATATATAACGGAAGTGACGTAATTTCAGTCACACGACTGTATAATATGACATTTGTAAAACTAAAATATTACTAGTAAACTTTTTTTAAATTATTTATGTAATTTTATACTGTCGACAAAAATAAATAAAGATATACGTTTTTTTATTTCACTTAATAGTTTGAATTATTATTATTATTATTTTGTTTGATTAATTTTATTCTACGGTATTTGTTATTTTCTAAAATATTAAATTTCCTAAATACTTTTATGTACTTAATTAAAAACCAATCAACAGAATAAAAAAAAAAATAAGAACTAGAAAACATATATAAAATTTAACATTTTTTTTTTCAAATTGTGTTGTTTCTATACTTTCCAAAGGAACTTCGTTCCTACCTCGTGTCCCATGACATCACATAATTTTTTTTTAATATTTCAAGTAAATTGTAAAATTGTATTCGTAAAATATTAATTTCCATTTATTTCAGATTATTTTATACCTATTCACAATTAAAGATTAAAAAAAAAAACAAAAAAGAAAACAATATTACGACAAAAGTTTTGTATTGTAACATCTAGATATTTAACTCAAGCGAGCACAAAGTCGGTAAAGCCGCTACGAGCAACGCGGAGACCTTATTTTTCGCACATTGCACTTTGCGATTGTTTCAAATATGTTATGAACGTCATCGACGGACATCAGATACGGACTCTTTCCTTGTAAAACTTTTTACGATTAAACTGTTTTTGAAGTTTTATTAACTCGTGCTATGAAAAGATAGCTGGAGATATTTGATTTTTTTTTTATTAATTACGTCAATAAAATTGTGATTATTGATAGCATAAACAATACTTAGACTTTTAAATTAAGAATCTATGTGTAATAAAAGTGCAAAATATATTGTTTTTAGTTTATTCTGTCTGATCTTTGAATCAATTAATGGGATTAAAAAGTTGGTTTACGGACGAAAGCTTATACTCGTAGTAACAACGTCATAACAAAACATCTCCTCGGACGTATAGGCCAATCTATACTAATATTATAAAGAGGTAAAGTTGGTAACTTTGTTTGTAGGGGGTAATCTTCACAAATACTGATCTGATCATGAAAATTATTTCACTAACAGAATGCTACACTATTCAGGAGTAGGCTATATAATAATAATAAATAACTTTACTGCACACAGTAACATATAACAATTACATAAGAATAAAGCTTAAAGGGAAAAAAAATTACATCGCATGCAACGGGCGGTCTTTAGTGATCTCTCCCAGACTACTATATTTTATTGTTGTTGAAACAAAATCAGTGAAAAATAATATGTAAATCAAGTTGGAGAAATATGAGCGAGATGAAGAATTTACTATATATTTGCATCACAAAAATAATTAACGCCCAACGAAGTGGGCACGGGTCGGCTAGTATGAAATAAAGATAGAGGCGGCTTGCGCTACTATCACTGAGCGACTATTATTGAGCATAACGGGACAACGAGCCTAATGTCAAGTGTTCATCGAATTATTAGACATTGTCACGTCTAAAATCGTTTTTATGTTTGGAACACGGCTTAAAAAGGAAGTCGATAACGACCCAACTCATAGAAATGGATATTAAAAAATACATACGAGCGGCTATAGTTTTATTTGAAATTAAAATCTATATATATATTAACAAATATCGTAATAATATATAATGAAAAATATAATAATTATTTATTTTTATACATTATTGATAACTGTATTTTCCATATAAATGTTCAGAATCGTTTATTTAATAAAATGAAATGAAAATATTTATTTCGCCATAAAGTGATTAAAAACACTTAACGAAAGTAAAAAAATCTTTATTTCAAAAAAAATCTATAATATTAACATTAGCTATATTACAAACTTTGGTAATGTACCCAGTATTATGAAATAAATAAGAATATTTTTGTTTTGCACTAATCCCTAGTGCCTCGGGTGACAGAGCCTATTTATTAAGATTTAGAAAACAAAACATATGCCCCTTCCACATCTTTCCCTTATTTAACTTTTATCTCGCTTCAAAGAGCGCGAACATGAAGCTTATGTGTGTGATTTAGTTAAAAAACACAGTCGTCGGCGGTTCGCCAGAATTTGGGCAACAGTGTTCTAAAGAGATCAGTACAAACTCCAACGATCTTGTTAAAGCTTTGGTGTGTGGTGCAAATTAGGCGATGTGCATATTTTGATACCCTTTTTTTCGAATGTATTATTTACAAATAATTGTGCTTGCTGGAAAACTAAATAAATTATCTTCAATTTACATATTCAAATGACATAAAAAATACAGTCGAATTGAGAACCTTTTTTAAAAGTAGGTTAAAATGTGTATCTGACAAGATTACGTTTATCGATTTATTCTGTAGTTTGATTGTTAGATTTGTTATTATATTTTATCTACGTCTTTTTGAACTATGTTTTTGAAGTTATACTACTTTTGGCGCGTAAGGGAAAATTATGAAAGTAAAGTTTTAGGTCACCAACTCGCCTGCCCAGCGTGGTGACTATGGGCAAAACACATGAGTTCACGTATTTTTGGCGTAAACTTGTGGAAGCCTATGTCCAGCAGTGGACTGTATAGGCTGTAATGATGTAATGATGAAATTTTTAGGATGCGCGCGCACACCGTCAAGAAAAAAAATGACTCTCTGAAATGAGCTAGTCAACGAACAAGAAGTTAGCAACGTGAAGTTAGCTAGCCAATGAAGTATAACTTTTTACGTGCGTATATAAATACACAGAAACACTTTTTTGTTGCTGACGTTATAGAAACAACGTTATCTACGCGACATCGCAAATAAATTATAAACTATTTTTATGATTATATTAAATAGTTCGTCTAATAATAAATATAATCTAATATATAAAATTCTCGTGTCGCGGTGTTGGTAGTTAAACTCCTCTGAAACGGATTGACCGATTCTCATTCTAAATATTAAGGGTAGTCCACTCCTAATTTTTTTTAATTTTTAAATAAATTATTTATTTTTTTATTATGATTTTGCGTTGAAAAATACATACAATCCTAAATTTTCATCTTTCTACCACCAATCCCTATTTTTAAATAGCGTTTAGTGGCAAGACAATGTTTGCCGAGTCAGCTAGTATTAGTATAGATTTCGAGACATTTTTGAATACTTGTGTTTGAAAAAGATTATAAGCTGAAAAAGTATATTAATATAAGGAACATACGCATGGACATAAATCGGTCACTAAACATACACAATTAAAATCACATACGACTGACTACTAGTGTTTTACGTAATGGATGAAAAGTGATTAAGGCATTTATAAAAGCGAGGTGTGAGTACATATATTGATTTAATAAGCAAAATATGTTAAAAATATCTTTATATTATGTTGTTTGAGACGTTTAGGTGAATCTTATCTACTTATATCACAATTTTCCTTTAAGAAGGTACTATAATTCGAATTTTTATTCATAATACTAAAATTATATCTAAATAAAGATGTTATTAAAACATCAAAGGCGATTATTTCATTAAATGCTCAACGATTTAAAACAAAAGATTGTTACAAGTACAATTGATAGAGGTAGAAATATAGAAATTACAATTTATTTGTCATTTAGGTTGTGGTAATACGGCAATTAATGTAAATGCTCCAACGATGGATTTTAAATAAATAATTTAAGGATTTATTTAATATAACAATTTAAAAATATCAAAGGTAGCTTTTGAAATAGTTTTCGGGCTATTGGATTTCAAAATTAATCAAATTTATTCATATTAAATTATAAAATAATTACAGTTGAAGCAAACAATTACTTAGTTAAAGCTAGAAGTATTCAAAAATTACAATCAATATTATTGCAACAGAAGGATAAAATGATATATCCATATTAACCTTGGAACGCTGTATACTTCACAGTTTAATGGATTTATCTCATGACTAGTTACTAGATTTATTACGTAATTCTAGACACAAAAAAAATCTATATTATTTTTAAGAAAATAATTAAATATCTAAATTATATCCTATATTTCACATGACTAAAGTATCATTAAAAATAATAAAAACACGATAAAACCATACAACTAAATTAACTTTAGTATTAAAACGAAAATGTATATTGTACAAAAAAAAAGGTTTATAGAAGCAACACTAGTATATGCTATTCGTGTCAAAGAAATAAGCGCTGTAAGCTCGTTCCTTGCACCGTCAGTATCATTTTATTAAGTCTGAGATAAAATCTTGATCGGCAGAAGATCGCTGACATGTGCCGCGAACGTGGCCGTCGAGAGAAAGTGTGGAAAAAACTCCGAGAACTTTATTAAATGTTAAGAACCCTTTAAAGTTGAAAGAACTTTTTAAAATAGAACTTGTTATGTGTGTTATATTCTTTTTATAGTTGGAACTTCTTTCGAATACTGGTTATTTATTTAAAACATTTTTGAGGGGTTTTGAGGGATGATTTGTTTGTTAGTTACGAACTGTTTTTTTTTTATTTGACAACGTGTCAAAACTCGTGTTTGAAAACGTGTCAAAACGTCGTGTGTTTGTTTTCGGACTTCATTTTGCTTTTTTGCTTTATTTTTTTAAAATAAGAATTTTTAAACCACGTGACTTATTTTCATACAAACATTTAATCATCAACGCACCTAATGAGAAACAAATCTAAAAACCAATAATAACATCTTCAAAATAACACCTTAAAAATATAATGTTAAAATGAGACGTAACAACAAAAGAACACAAAGATTTTTCTAAAACGCCGTTGAAATTCTAAGACGCGAGCTTAAGAGAACGTTTGGAGTGAAATACGAAATTTTCTAACGTAATAAGAAAGCGGTGAATAGAAAAATGTACCTTTTAAAAAATCAATGTTCAGGTGAGACTTTATCGCCCGCGCATGCATTGCAGATTGAGGGTTAAGATTTCCCCATTTGTATTCAGGAGGCGTCGCGGTACCTCGGGCCATCGCCGAACGTTTTCGGCCTCAACGGGTCTTAAATACCCGCTCTTTCTATTAGCGTTCTGTTTTGTTGCCGGGTTTAATTTTCAAGTGTTACTCGAATGAAATTACAATTTCGCGATGCGATGAAGGAAAGGTTTTATGTTAAATATATTCAAGAGAGTGGTAATTTGACGTTTTACGTAAATGTATTTTAAAGTATTATTAGGTTTTTGAATTTCAGTTATAATTCTTTTTTTAAACTTGTAAAAGATACTATAATGTTAGGTTAACTATCTTTGTTATTATTATGAGATTAATAATAACTTAAACATTAGAAAAGATATTAAACATTTTATGATTTTCTTAAGAAGCTTACTGAGGTAAAAAATTAATTGACAAACTTGATTTACAATTGTTATAACGGTCCAATTCTAAGTTACTCTTAGAATTAATAAAAAAAAAAAAACAATAATCGACACTATAGATTAGACAATAAATATTTATAATATAATATTTCCTTGCCAGTTTGTCGTTAGTACCCTGTCTCTGTTTAATGTATTAAAGATAAAATATAAGATCGCGGAAGTCACATATAAATTTACCATTTATACGTATAATACTACAAAACAATCCTGTCACGAAAAGTTTTATGATTATTCTTAAATATACCATATAAGTTTCATATTTAATTGTAAATAAAATATTGCACATAGTAAACCATCTTTAATTCTTTATTTAGTGTCACTTATATGTATGTATATCGCATTTCCATACCATACACATTAAAGGAATATTCGCTTACTGTAATTACAATACTGAAGTTTATGTGTGATCTTTATGACAGTTTAT
Organism: Melitaea cinxia; assembly: GCF_905220565.1. Classification (NCBI taxonomy): domain Eukaryota; kingdom Metazoa; phylum Arthropoda; class Insecta; order Lepidoptera; family Nymphalidae; genus Melitaea; species Melitaea cinxia. The sequence continues at coordinate 16,005,374 of NC_059401.1, forward strand.
ATTGTACTAAGTCGCCGATACATTTATTAGTTTTGGATACAAATAAGACGTACCAAATCGCTTGGAAACTACCAAAGTTTCTGTACATACTCAGAGTTCGAGTGGGGAACTATGTTTGAGATTTCTGTATTACTCGTAATATTGCTTATTGTCGAACATCGATGATATTATATTTATTGGGTACTTGCTACTTCGTGTGGGTTAATTTCAGGTTCAATCATGTTATATGTAGGTACGTTATGAGTTTGACGATATTCGTGTTGTTTAATTTGTGGGTTTTAGATCAGTGTATCTATTCTTTATATACATTTAAAAATATACTTTTTGATTTTTTATTATAATTTGGTCATGCATGGAATTACGTTGTTAATACCCATTGGTATCAAAAAAAAATAAGTTTATTTTTTTTAATCTTAGTGTACCGGATGGAAATTATTCTTTTGGGCTTAGCCACTGTCTCGAAAATAAAATGTAAAAACTTAATAACGGTTTTGCCTCTGGGTAGGAAAATTATTCACTAACTCACAGTAGATTACCAAGTCGAATAGCGCTCTAACTTATCGCCTATACGAACTGCTGGTTTACACCTAGCAGTGAAATATTAAAAAACTGTTTTATTCAGTCATTCAGTGACTATATTTCATTAGATTTTCGAAAGCATTTTCAAATATATCTCAATACCGTCGAGAACAGTTCACGTAAAAACAAATAAGAATAATATATTGTTTGTAAAAACATTCGTGTACGCTCGCGTGTGTGACGGATGACAGATGCAAAGGACTATAAATCAAAGAGTAGCGGGTGTAATAACTTCGCTATATATTTTGCACCTGCCAAAGTATCGTACGAGGGTGTAATGTGTTTTGTCTTTGATGTGTAACCGTTGAATTTTACGTGGAATTATTTGAAATTAATTAAACTTTATTTTAAGATAATTTGAAATTAGAAGATAAGGGAATAAAGTTCTTTCTTATTGTTTAAATTAAAGTGTTTTCATAATTCTTAGTTATAATTACCTACAATTGGGAAAGTATATGAAAAAAGTAACTTTATACCAGCAAGTCTATTATTATGTGACAAATAAAATGTTTTATGTTGGATATCTTCGTGGATTGGATGACTGTATTCAGATCATACTTGGTCAAATATTTTTGAAAATACTACTGTAGTAGTATACTTACTAACCTAATGTATAATGTGACAAATGTGTGGAATTATGTGGTGTCATGGGACACCAGGTAGGAACGAAGTTCCTTCGAAGAGTATAGAAGCAACACAATTTGAAAAAAAAATGTTGATTTTTATATATATTTTCTAGTTATTGATTTTTTTTAATTTTGTTGATTGGTTTTTAACTAATAAAAGTATTTATGAAATTTAGCATTTTAGAAAATAACAAATACCGTAAAATAAAATAAATCAAAAAAAATATATATAATAATAATTCAAACTATTAAGTGAAATAAAAAAAATATGTGTCTTTATTTATTTTTGTCGACAGTATAAAATTACATAAATAATTTAAAAAAAGTTTACTAGTAATATTTTAGTTTTACAAACGTCTTATTATACAGTCGTGTGACTGATATTATGTCACTTCCGTTATAAATTTTTCTTACGGTTTTAGTATCACATTTTTTTTAGTTCGGTCACTCAGCAAAATGTCAAGCTTGCCGTAAGGAACTTCGTTCCAATATAGCTAAAAAAAATAATAATTCTGTCTGTATAGAATTATTGAGTACCTATTATACCAGTGAATGAGACTGTAACTCGATCTCAGTTGTAACAGGTTAATTGTAACCCGTTTCAACGTTGAGTTCGTATAGGTGACCCAAATAGAAGTGGTCATGCTCTACGACCATGAGCATGATATCTGCGTTGGCGATTTCGGTCGTTAAAGTGCCTCCGTACTGTGAAATTGAGGCATAATAGATGTATACATATATTTTATCTTTCGCTGTATCTAGTTTAGAATATGCGTCGCTGCAATTCTACTTTTAATGCCTTTTAAATTTAGTCCCAGGACTAGAATACCCTGCAAGTAGATCTGATGATATTTGATCCTTAATACTATAATTATAATATGTATCGAAAATATTGTTTTTATTACAATAGTGTGACCATATTTTTTGAATTTGGAACCTGCGATCAGTTATTTAAACTATAATCAGGCGAGTTGTAGGAGGTTGGCCTTTGGCAAAGTAGCGCAACTTGTCCATCTCCACTTAGTAAGGCCGTCAATCAGCTTTTTTAAGTCTTTTAACCTTTTAAATAAAAAGTAATTCAAAGTAAGTTAAGTCTTGACTTCTATGTATAAAAACTCCAATTGAATGGCAGTTTTATTAAATTCTAAATATATTAACGCGACCAATTTCAGGTGATTATATTAAAGATAAAGTACTTAGTTAAATGTGAAACTTAGCGTTATTATTTCTTCTCAACTCCGTTATTATAAACGAAACAAAGGGAGTCCATGAGAAGTTTTTACAGGGCACCTTCCCAACATAATTACAGGGGATGAGTTACAACACTTTATTAGGCTTTCCTGCAAAATATTTTCGCGTAAACCGAGGGTAGATCATTAACAAAACTTTTTATTAACTTGTGTATAAAATATTGTATCAAGTTTCGCTTCTGTATTTTGTTCGTAGTATCGATCGATAACTAAATAAAAGTAATTGTTAGACGTTTTTTTAAATTTATATCAGGAACTAGCTGTGCCCACGACTTTATCCACGTGGAATTTAACAAAAAAGTTATTTTAGAGAATAGCAGAGTTATAAAATAAATAACTTACTAAAATAATTTAGCCTAAGTTACCCCTTATTACACCAGCTATCTGCCAGTGAAAATCCCGTCAAAATCGGTCCAGCCCTTTCAGAGATTAGTTGGAACAAACCGACAGACAGACAGAGACAAAAATTGTAAAAAATGTTATTTTGTCATATGTAGCGTATACATACATATGTATTTAGTAAAAAGCTGTTATTTCAATATTACAAACAGAAGCTCCAATTTTATTTATTTGTCTAGATTAGAAATGAAAAATTTGCGTTCTTCTATATGTACTAATATTTAAAAGTTTGTTTGTTTAAACGAACCGATCCCAGGAATTACTGATACGATACGAAACATTTTTGAATATCATATCAAAAATGTTTAGAATTCCTAATGTGTGGGTAATACAAAAATAAAATCGTTGATACGAATCGAATTTTTCTTTTAGATAGTCCATTTACCAAGAAAGGCTATTTTTTTCCCTCAAATTAACGCGTTTGATACCGCGGGTCGTTTGTTATCATAGACTCCTGACAGCGATCGTAACTCACGGTAGGGAATATGTTCGCCAACCTGCAGTGGAACAGCGTTGTGGATTAAGCTCCAACTCTTCTCCTACACGCAGAAAGAGGCTTATGCCCAACAGTGGTGTGCTATAAGCTGAATCGAACATGAACGAAAGTAAGTCCATTACATATTTATTTAGCCCCAAACAACAAAATATTGATACGGTACGAAAACGATGAATACTCACATCACATAATATGATTTGTATGTAAGTACATCCATCACTGTCTCTCATCATTACGCTTAGCCGAGTAAAAGAGACAGAATCAATATTCGTATACACGTGTGCGTCTACAATAACCTAGTTCCCTACAGTACAGCCTCCGATAAGTTTTCCACGGCGTATAAAAAGAGAACTTTTTATATCAAAACTTTATTTCGCCTTCTCGCTGATTCGTACGTGAGTTTGACTATATTTGGAGTTGATTAGACTTGGAATAAAGCCACTTGTGTTTCGGTGTGTGTGTGTTTTTTATTTGAACATTTTTGCGTTTTATGATTTGTTATGGAATTTCTTTTCATAGTTCCTAAATGTTTATTTTACCACTATTAAAATTTTAAGTATAATATATCAATGTGTGACACTTAAGAAGTATTTGATGGTTTTGAATTAACAAATGCATATGTAATTTGATCATTGCTTATCAATCGCTTGTATTTAGGTAGCTTGCATTGTAGTTGTACGTTTAGGTACAGCTACTTTCAAGTACAAGTTCCGTTCAAGTACTTATCTTTAATGATAAATTACCCTTAAGGTAACCCCCTAAGGTACTATTAACTTCTATGCAGTATATGGTGTAGTTATAGATTAATTCTTTAATTTAAAAATGATATCTCACGAATTTATATTAACACGTAAATCGTATACACGAAATGGTATTTTGATTCGTAACGCGATAAAATTAAGAATCATTTCCGCGTATCTTGTGTAATCTATGATATAATCCTGTGACGCAATGATAAAGCACAAAGGACAGTTTTGGGGTTTCACATGAACCATTGTAAGAGTCGCATTGCTAATGGATTAGTGGATACGAGCGTCGGTCGAACTGATCTTGTTTAACTCTTATTTCTATACGAATAGAGTTCATAATCATACGACTTTCAATTATATCAGTATTTTCGTGTAGAATGGACGCATGATGACTAGATGTCGCGGAAATTGGTCAAAATTGACGCTCCCTAGGCCTATTGTATTTGGATTCGTGGTTGCGTTTGTAGTCTTGTCGCATACGTCACATTAGGTTTTAATTATTCCCTTGCTCGTGAATGTGGGCGGTATTTCCGCTAGGTTGTTGGGCTCTGTTGATTTAGTATGTTATTAGTTTTTAATTATACAAAAGAAAGGCTTATACAAAAGAAAAACAGTGCAAATGCTAGTACATTCTTGATCCGTACGGCCAAAGAATGGAACTCTCTACGAGCGCCTGTGTTTCCTGAAAGCTATGACCTGGGGATCTTTAAGTCGCGAGTGAATAGGTTACTTCTAGGTAAGCGTGCTCCATCTTAGACCGCATTTTCACTTATCATCAGGTGAAATAGCGGTCAAACGCCAGCCTATCTATGTATAAAGAAAAAAAAAAGATTTTGTTTTAGACCATACGACTAAAGTAAAGCTTCTTGAGTTTCTCTTAGAGTATATTAAATGTAACTCCCTCTCTCTCTCTGTCTTCACTAACTTATATCTTTCTCTCAGCTTCCGTTCGCCTAGCCTGACCATACTTTTCCTAACGCGCTCGTCACGCATTCACCAGCTTATTCGTCAAGTCAAGCGTCCGTAAAGAATTTTTACTTCAATAACTTCTCTCTTACGCAAAATATATGAATTACTTCCCCGAAAATTAAAAACTTTATCAGATATTTACGTCAATCACCAGTATGTATTAGGAAAAAAGGGACAGGATCAGAGGAATATATTTCTAGAATATAATTATCCGAGCGGGAATATAGCCTGCGATTGACATCGTTAATGGGATTCGTCACAAATACGCCACAATGATCGTAAAGAACTGGGACTTACGTTGAAATTTAACCACCTGTTATAAATTGTACATATGTGGTTATATGGGGGTTCCCTAAAGTAGATGAAGTTCTTTGAAAATCTGCAATTTATAACTAAATTTATAGCTAAATTACAGATTAATTTTAATTCTGTACATCCTTTCCGCTTTTTTCATATTTTATTTCCTTCACGCTGGTTGTCTGCTATTGTGTTGTCATTTCTTCTTGTGTAATGTGTTATAAATTGTGAATTTCTTTTTATATGTACTATAAAGATTAAAATATTATTTGTATATCATTAATTATTTTGTTTATATTAACTTTTTAAATTTTTTAATTATAATTAATGATAATATAGTATTTCTTATGTTATATAGAAAATTAGTGGGAAATTTTTGTTGTTTACATTATTAATGAAAATATTTGATTACTTAAACCTATAATATCTTGAAAATAATCTGTTACATCGCCGAGCACGTCATTAGCGGTGTAATAATTCGTATGCAGCGTCGATCGTGGCTTAATGATTCGTTTTATTTTCGTCTTAATGAGAATTTTTACAAAACAATTGAAAGGCGATTGACTGGTGTGAAGGAAACGCTCAAAGCTAAATACTCGTACACAATACGAATTGTAGTGTACAATATATGAATGAATATTACACGATTAAAAAAAACGAGTGTGCTTTAGACCACACGACTGAAGTGAAAATTCGTTAGCTCCATCTAACTTATATCACCCTTTAAACTTCCATTCACCTCGCCCGATCATACTTTTCAATCTTCTTTATATTTATCAAAAAAACATTTTAGCTGTAACGGTCGTCTGTTGCCTGTAATACAAGCACTGAGTTGCTTAACATGGTAACAGACGACCGTGTGTGTATGTAAAAAAAAAAAAACTCATTAATTATAATTTGATTCATTTAATAGAACCTTAAACTTCACGATAATTGTTGTTAAGGAGTTAATTACAGTCGCATGTCGAAGTTAACACTACACACTGATCTTATACTTAAATAAATAATTTTATTTCCAATTTTGTGTTTAAATAGATTAAGTATTAAGAAGTGCGTATTAATACATAACTACGCTATGACATAACATAAATTGTTACACTTACTTTGTCATTTGTAAAGTGTATGAATGTAATAAATATTGTATCTGTCACAATTATTCGAAAGGCTAACGTCTACCGAAGTTCTGACATTGTTATCTGCAAGTTCCTAATTGGGAAAAGTTTTTCGCTCAGGCCCCGAAAGAAGAACGAAAAGGGTAAACTCATATAATATAAATACTATGAAAACTACACACATTACAAACGTAATTACTTAGTTTGTAAAAGGTGTTAAGTTTAAAAAGTAAATACAGGAGTATTCTGAACTAACTTTTGATATAGTCGAATATAAATTAAGTCATACTTTCACGATTACGATCAGATTTAGCCTGTAACATCCTCCTGTTTTGTAGCTGTGTGACTACGGTAGTAAAGAATATAGCCACCCCCTCTCTTCCCGTGGGTATCGTAAGAGGCGACTAAGGGATAACACAGGTCCACTACCACCTTGAAACTTAAAAAGCTGAACAATGGCGGGATAACCATCCAACTGCTGGCTTTGAAATACACAGGCCGAAGACGGGCAGTAGCGTCTTCGGTGCGACAAAGCCAGCCCTGCGGTCATCAACCCGCCTGCCCAGCGTGGTGACTATGGGCAAAACACATGAGTTCACGTTATTTTTGGCGTAAACTTGTGGAGGCCTATGTTCAGCAGTGGACTGTATAGGCTGTAATGATGAATGAAGGTGTTTGTACATAAAAGCGGATAAAGTCACAGGCACAGCTCCTATTAAATTAGAGTATAAATCGCTAATAGCATAAATCACGATCTTTATTCCTTCTTTCCTTTTGGATTCATATGCGTCATCATATTTACATATCACCTAAATCACTTTTTCGGACAATCAGATAAACAAGTTGAAATATACGTACATCTAAAAATTTCAGGGTTCCGTCTTTACGTCTCAAGTTTTTACGATGAATGTAATATAAATTTTATTTATATTATAGGCTTAGAAACTGTCAATGACCTTAAATTTTCGAAGATAAATACATGGATGTATGTATACACGAACACAATTTTTTTCTTATATGAATCTTACCTTACATAAATTAATAACAGAGCTCAATTTACCTTATATATTTACTTCCTTTACAGGATTCTATATTTTTTAAACGGTTTTATTTAGCTCACCCCGTTTGTTTTATTTTTTATTTATTCTTGGGTCAAATTTAGTAATTCAAATTTCACCCTCTTCCTGTCAACCGATTAATCTGAAATTTTGTATACACTTTGGATTTTGGTGACAATACAATTATGTTTATTCATTATCATTATAAATTCAAGATGGCCGCCGCTACAAAATGGCGGATAATTTATGTTTTATTAATCCCATCAATATGGGTATTAAATGAAAGGGCTCAACAAGCAGAATACAATATACTATAAAAAATTGAAATCCAAGATGGCGGCCGCTACAAAATGGCGGATAACGTAGGTTTTATCAATCCCATCACTATGGGTATCAAATGAAAGGGCTCAACAAGCAGAATACAATATACTATAAAAAGTTGAAATACAAGATGGCGGCCGCTACAAAATGGCGGATAACGTAGGTTTTATCGATCCCATCAATATGGGTATCAAATGAAAGTGCTCAACCAGTATAATCAATGTACTATATAAAATTAAAATCCAAGATGGCGGCCTCTACAAAATGGCGGATAACTTAGGTTTTATCAATCCCATCAACATGGGTATCAAATGAAAGGTCTCAACAAGTAGAATACAATTTACTATGCAAAATTGAAATCTAAGCTGGCCGCCGCTACCAAATGTCTGATAACAATTTTTTATCAATCCCACCAATATGGGTATCAAATAAAAGGGCTTGACAAGAAGAATACAGTGCACTATACAACCTCAATATTTAAGATGGGCCTTGCAATAATGAAGCACTAAATGAATTAAACAGAATGCGAAATAAAAACTAAAAACTAGAAAATAAAAATAGGTAAAAAAACTTTTTAAGTTAAACGGTTTTATGTTAAACATACATTGCAATGTTTAAGATAAATGTACTAAAAACCAAAAAATAATAAAATAGATACAGTCGTGGGAATTATAAACATATGCATAGACTAGACTAAAATAAAACCGTGGGGTACGTCAATTGTCTACAAATTATCGACTTAATGTGCGATAGAAGAATCGTTTAATTCGTCGTTAAAATAGGCAGTTGGCCCGCAGACGGTGAGGAAATTACTTACTATTTTCTTGCTCATGGAAATTCCAATAGTTATACACTCCATGTAAATAAAAGAGATGTTTCAACTAGTTTATCGTTGGACATTCACACTGCTGGCTGGCGAGGAATCGTTTCACTGCTCGTAGTTTGTCTTTAATCGACAAAACATATGATAAAAGTACTACTCGCTCACCACTATGAAACCCTAAAACTCGCTTATAATCGAGCTTGCTAGCTTGTTTCCACATTCTAGCCCTACTTATCACACGTCCATCGTTGTCGGTTGAACAACTGCCTAATTATAGTGTAACATTACAAAACAAACATTTTAATCAACGATTGTAGACAATTGACGTGCCCCACGGTTTTATTTTAGTCTAGTCTATGCATATGTTTATAATTCCCACGACTGTATCTATTTTATTATTTTTTGGTTTTTAGTACATTTATCTTAAACATTGCAATGTATGTTTAACATAAAACCGTTTAACTTAAAAAGTTTTTTTACCTATTTTTTTTCTACATTATTTTCTTTGTCAATATTTTGAAATTTTTAACTTTATTTCATCATATATTAAAAATTATTTGTGTAACTTAAAACATTATCAAAAAACTCATCACAGTGACTTCGTGTTATGATATTTTGTATCATGTTGAAGGAGGTGCGCAACAAAATACATACGAAAAATATCTCGCAGTTGTAAAACGCGTACCCTCGCTCTCATTAGCCTCTAATTACGATCCACCAGCTCGGTCGTCGGAAACTCAAATTTAAATTTCGTACAACCCTCGCGATATGTCTGAAAACACGCTAATGTACTTTCTATTTCGTATCCAAAAAGTCTAAAATTGCGGGAGTAAAATGACAAAGTTCACATCGTACCCAATCTGCGATGAGATATGGTAGCCATCCGAACAACATTAATATGCTCCACATTAGGAAGGCTGAAGACTTAGAATTGTATATGATTCACCAGATGGCCGGTTTGCAACAACGCTACCCACCCGCCAATTGCGATTTTTCAGCAATAAAAATGCGGTTCCAGTGCGAAATTTAAACGGTTATTGTTTCCTTTTTATGTTAATGTGTCTTATTGAAATTCGCAACGGAGATATTGACGGCGATCGCGTAACTTTAGTAAAGATCGCGCGGGATTGAGCCGTGGACCGGTTTTATTGCTTATTCTCGTCGTTGTTTGTAACGAGCCCTGATTGTTTTTCTTTTTCGTGTCCGGGCAACCCATTTTGTAGTAGCCTCCCTAATTTCACGCGGGCTCTCGACAAAAAACGTAGTAATCCCTCTTCCAGCGCGCTTCATTAAGATACTCGAGCGGCCTGCGAGTGATTATCAAGTCTGATACGTAACTCGGCAACACCATATTATATTAAAAATATTTTCACCGGCTCATCTCTGGCCGAGGGCGGCTGGCCCTCCATAATTATCACCCTTGTCGCTTCATCGTTCTAAATCCAGTATTTTTTAATTTCTTCCCGAGCCCGAAAATACAGGGTGTAAGGAATTAAAGCGATAAAGGAAAGGACCGTTTCTCCTTATTAGGGGCTCTAATAACCTCTCGCACTTAAATAACAGTCGTTTAGTATACAAATTAAAACACAAAAAACCGGAGGACGCCGCGGGCACAAAGGACGCGGGAACTCGTCAGGATGACTTAGGATAAAGCCTGGCATTCGTGTGCCGTTTGAAAGGAGTTATGCGTCGCTCATAGACAGCCAGCAGGCCGTGAATGCCGGCGGAACTGTGAACATTAAAATATTCCGCGCGCTCGCTCGCCACACCATGCGTGAGACTCATCGGACCATATTTTTTAACAGAGTTTTGTTTATAAAACGTCATGTCTCGGTTTTTATTCGGCGGATTCGCGTTCCGGTCTCCTCATTTACCCGAAACGGTCCCGCGTCGTGTGTTTCATTCGAGCGGGGTGTCGTTTCGTAAATCAGAGAACACCATTAAAAATAATGAAGCGAAATTTTACATGTAAAATTGTCGGTGTAGTGTTTTACTCTTTATTGTACGATAATGTGAGATGAAAATGTCCATTTACAAGCCTCGGGCGCGCGGCGGTGGACGACGTGTGTTTTAAATCATTGTTTCAAATTTACACGTGTCATTTTATCTTTTACGGTTAATGCATTGGTATTTAGTTGCGAGTTGGTTTCACGGTACCGAACGTGTATTTAAATGAGCTCGTGTCAAAATACATCTGATTAAAATGTATTACGTAGTATTATGTATGTAGATAAATATAGGCACGTATAAGCTTCCTTGAAATCAATAATTATCAGTCATTTTTGGGTTGTAATAAAATTCTTGGAAACGTCATATTACTGTATTATTTCATTTCGCGTAGAAGAAATTTACACCACGCTAGTTAATATAATACCACGCTAGTTACAACACATAATTACATAACTCATTCAAAAGTAAAGGTTATAATACTTCTAGACCTTGATAAAATATCACGTTACAGCATACAAAGTAGAAGCAGCCAGCACGAGTCGTTAAATGTTACCAAATCTGTAGGATTATTAAGACAACAATGTTGTAACTGTGGAACAAGTCTATATAAATAAAAATGAATGTTGTTAAGCGCATAACTCGAGAATGGCTCGTCCGATTCGGCTGATTTTTTTTGTTTGTTCCTTAAGGCTCACGGAAGGTTTGAATTTTAAAAAAAAATACTATTAACTTCGACAGAACGAAGTCTGTCTGGGCGGCTGTAAGAAATAAATAAAACATAGATACACACATATACATAAATAGAGATGTATATTATTTATTATAACTAACAAAAAATAAAGTAATGCCAATTTATAGTTCATTTAAAGTTATAATTTTTTTATATAGAATTTTTAAATACTTTAAGATATAAAATTGTTACCCTTTTAGGCAAGAATGTACTTCAAACTGTTCCGTAGTCCATAGTTATGTCCTTTTAGAGGTTTTAAGCTGAATTTTTAGTACTCTAGGTTTTACGATGCTATTATACGTTGATGACTTACTTATCGAGCCTATTTATTTACGCTTCAGGGAAAATAATGGACGAGATTTTACGCACTAAGTTACTTTGTATTTGTATACAAAATATATGCATACTACTTTTACAAAAATAATAATTTATTTTTAAAGTTTTAGTTTGTTGACGATTCGAAAGTGCTCTTGGGGCCTATTTGAATAAAGCTGTTTTTGCGTTTGATTTTGATATGGACAAAAGAAACTGACGTAGTTCAGTGCGTGGTGATAGTCAGGGAATAAAATTAAAAAAGACAGTCGTTGGAGATTTACGGCGAAAGAATAGCTATGGAGTCTAAGAAGTATCACGTAAGTAGACTAATAAAATGTATGAAGGTATTTAATAAGTTTTAAAATATTAGATCAAGCATTATAAAAAATATTATATTTTTTGTTTTTATTTATTATTTTATTTTATTTATTTAGGATAACAAACAATTGCACAATAAAATTACAAAACAGTACTTAAACTATGCATAGACTAAATAATTGCACAATCAATGGCGTTATCCACAGTTTACTATGACTTAAATACAGATTATAAAACTTAAATATATCAATTATCAACTATAGCGTCACTAATATTTCAACACAATACAAAACAAAATAAAAACGATTAAAACACAATAAATACGAGACAAACGATTTCTTTCCCGTCGGGTAATAGCAGAAAACTTCTTAGTGTTAAACTTTAGTAATAATCTTCTTAAATGTGAACATTTCCCAGACAATACATCGAAGTTTCTAGCATTTCCATTCCATAACGCGTCTCGATATTGTTAAAGGCATTACAGTAAAGATTTGGTACACACCTGACTAGAGATTACGTTACAAAGTCGAACGCACTTTGTAAAAACTTTTAAGTGTATCTGTCAAGTTTGGAAACATTTAGGCGAGCTATTGAGTTTGTAGGATCAACGATTTCTGTATTAATGGATACGGTTTCAAGTGAAGTTTCTTATGAGGTTAGTTGATGTCCTTATATGTTATATTTTTGTTTATTATCAATTATGTATTAATTTTTATACTTTATTTCACATAAAGAGCATTATTTTAATTATCTATGAAAAAATACGAATAGATCTTTAGTTGAACAATTAATGAAATCATCTAGAGTTAGTTACATGAAGATAAATTGAAAAATTATGTCATCATCATCATCATTTCAGCCCATTGCAGTCCACTGCTGTACATAGGCCTTCATAAGTTCGCGCCAAAAATGGCGTGAACTCATGTATGTTGCCCGTAGTCACCACGGTGGGCAGGCTGGGTGGTGACAGCAGGGCTGGCTTTGTCGCGCCGAAGATGCTGCTGCCCGTCTTCGGCCTGTGTATTTCAAAGCTAGCAGTTGGATGATTATCCCGCCATCGGTCGGCTTTATAAGTTCCAAGGTGGTAGTGGAACTGTTTTATCCCTTATTCCTCTCTTACAACACTCACGGCAAGAGAGGGGGTGGCTATATTCTTTAATGTAAAATGTAACGTATTAGTTTTTTGCTAATAAATATACTACTAATAACTACATAAGATCCCAACGGCAAACATCTCTATGACCCTATATAAAGACATGTAGTTACTAGGAATAAAACCTGAGATCGCTGACACATCAGTCTGCTGTTGTCATCACTGTGCCAACGAGACATCTCCGCACCAGCGTGTCATCATAGCGCCAACGTATAATCGCAGCGCCAACGTGTAATCACAGCGCCAACGTGTATTCACAACGCCAACGCATCGTCGTTATTAAAGCTTATTAAAATTACACTTATTAAAATTGCTTGCATGAATGTACACACTTTTTGTTTGTGAATGTTTTCATAAATCACGGTCCCAGGTAAACAGATCGATACGTGTTGTTTCTGATAACTTTCCTTGTTAGGTTTCGTGCCAAAAGTCGAAATGAGGGGATGTGGAAATAGTATTGGCTTGGTTTGTAACCATATTTATCTTGGATAAAAGATTCAATACATTATATTAAATAATGTGTTATGTGCTGCTCTGTTTTCTTTTTAAAGGTTCTGTGTAGTACATAATTATATAATCTTGATGTGCGATAAGAATTTCTTAGGTATTGAGTAGATTAATACTTTATTCGAGGCCAAATTTTTAAAGCTAGAGGCTGAACTTTGGAAAGTTCTGTATAATATTTAACAGGAAAATATTTTATCACTAAAGGTTAAAATACTCTCTATGAAGGTAGAAGTTTATTATCAGGTTCTCGTTAGGAATAAGTAAATTAATAATATTATTGAGCTCACGGTTGTGGATTATCGAGACAAATTTATTATCAGATTTCTAAACGGTTTTAGAAATTCAACTCGTCGTGCAGTAATATTTTAAAGTTTCCTGAAAAGTCATAAATATATTACCTATGTTATTTGTGTTTATGAAAAACATTTAATAAATAAAAACTGAATATTTTTAATTACCGAGTTTAATTCGAACATCTTGGGAGCAATAGGGTAACATCTATACAAATAAATAAAATTAGAATGTCTGTTTGTAATATTCAAATAGCCGCTTTTTACTAAATGCATATGGGTGTATACACGGTATATATACCAAAATAACATTATTTACAATATTCTTTGACGGTTCGCAGGAAAGTGGACATAAGGTGCCAATCAAACCACTAATTGCAAATTCATGTACAACTTTCTTCAATATTTGTACGTATTTTAGATGCCTGATGATGGTCCAATAAAGGATCGAAACGTCGCATGAATTTGCAATTAGTGGTTTGATTGGCACCTTATGCCCACTTTCCTGCGAACCGTCAAAGAATACTTATAACAAATGGACACCACGATAAATAATTTTTTAAAATTTTTGTCTACCTGTCTGTCTGTCTGTTTGTTCCGGCTAATCTCTGAAACGGGTGGACCGATTTTGACTGGACTTTCACAGGCAGATAGTTGATATAATAAGGAGTAACTTAGGCTATTTTTATTTTAGAAATTTATTTATTTTATAACTCTGCGAACGGAAAAATAACTTTTTTGTTAAATTCAACGTGGACGAAGTCGCGGACACAGCTAGTAGGTAAAGGTTAGTAGGTTAGTTATGTCACCCAACTTCATGTTTTTTTTTGTCGTTGCAAACAAATTATGCCTTTACACTATTAAAATGATGTATAGATGATGTGTTCTGTAATTTATTTTCGACTTACTCTATAGTGTATGTGGGATAAAATCAAAAAATCCACAGTCGTTAAAATGCTGGTTTAATCGAATACACAGAAAATGGAATTACACAGGTCTTGCCGTCTTTACTCTCTTAGCGCCACACCCACACTCTCTGTCACACGTTCGTCTGTCAATGTAAATCATCCTTCACATCATGCATACTCACTTTTACATTCCCTTTCATGCATTCGTCTTTAAAGTAACACATCCTACATGTATTTGTAGTTAAATGTACATTGTGTAATAACGAAAAAATAATTAGAAGTACATTTATTTTTGGTAAATACATATATTGAGGAAGGTTTAAAGATATTTTATATAGAAAATAAATTAAATCAGTAAGACTTCTATTGATTACTTATTAAAATAATATTTCCTTGAGTCATTACTTAAGATTTCTTACGAGAGACGACGTAATTTCAAAGATTACGTTTATAAATATATATTTTTTGGTAAATGAATGCGGTGAACATTTTACGAAATATTTTATAGGGTATCATTTATTTCATTAACAAATCTAATATATAAAATTCTCGTGTCGCGGTGTTTGTAGTTAAACTCCTCCACTTGACCGATTCTCATGAAATTTTGTGTGCTATCGGGTAGGTCTGAGAATCGAACAACATCTATTTTTCATTCCCCTAAAGGTTAAGGATAGTCCACCCCTAAATATATATTTTTAATTTTTAGATAAATTATTTATTCTTTATTTTATTATAATTTGGAATTGAAAAATACATACAACTCAAAATTTTCACCCTTTTACCACCAACCCCTATTTTTAAATAGCGTTTAGCGGCAAGACAACGTTTGCCGAGTCAGCTAGAATTATAAAATACGACAAACGAAACGAACACATGTAAGTAAAGAAAGCCGACGGAGCACTTAAATATCATTAAAAGTTAGCGGCCTTGAAAGTTTCAATTAGGGCAAGTACTGGAGCGAGTTTTTAGCGGCGTGTGAATGGGCCGTCACTTCCTCAAGAGTCCCGTTTTTACAATGGACTAAGTTGAACGTTATCGACTTCTGTTGACTTTTAATGACAATTTTATACAACAATGTGAAAATTAAGAGCGCTTTGCTCTCGATGCATTGGGACGTGATTTTGTACTGAGCGTTAAAATTATGGTAACAATGATGACGTTTTGGGATTCGGTTTTATTTGAGCCACGGTCCGCGGGGAACTGTAATTATGTTGATATTGTTTGTTGTGAATAAACTTTGTATAAGGTTTGCTTATATTTTGTTTAAAAATAAAACATTAGTTCATTTTTTTAAAGCAATAAATAGATATCGTATAATAATAGTATTTATTGAGATTACACATACATTTATTTTGATCAGGGAATAATTTTTTTTTTGAGTACGTAATCCGTTAAAAATTTCGTTACAATTGATGGGTTTATTGCTAGTTATATTTAAATACGTTGTATTATATTATCCTGTAAAATCTTATCAACTCAACGACCTAGAATATAATAAAATCATGTGTTGGGGGTCCAGGAACAAAAAGCAAATGGAAAACAATGTTCAGGTCAAGTAAACATTTGTTTGATCGATTCGGAACGAGAACTTAAACGAGAATCGAAATTGTGACCACTAGCACTACGCTCAGTTGTCTTGACCGATGTATGTATTCGATGTCAAGCGAGATTTAATTTCTACCCTTTGGTTTGATTCACGGATTCATTAACTGAGCCATCTGGGCCACTATATAGTCAAGAAATAAAAAAGGTTTTATTACAATTATTATTATAATTATTAAATATTTTATTCACTCCAATATTTATTATTTTCTATTCTATACTTTTATAATAATTGTGTTTGCAGGCAAACGAAGAAAAACCGACTTCAATTATATCGATAAGTAATAAAACGTAGGTAGATGAAAAAATAGTCAAGTAAATACGTATTATCAAAGATTACTCCAAAAGTTGTATTCAGATCTCGATGAAATTTAAATGGGACCACATGATAAATATCAGCTTTTGATTAAATTCAAAATCATTAAAATCGGTACACCCAGTAAAAAGTTATGCGGATTTTCGAGAGTTTCCCTCGATTTCTCTGGGATCCCATCATCAGATCCTGGTTTCCTTATCATGGTACCAACTTAGGGATATCTCCTTTTCAAAAAAAGAACTATCAAATTGGTACATAAACAACGGAGTTATCGCCGAACATACATAAAAATATATATATACGGTCGAATTGAGTAACCTCCTCCTTCTTTTGAAGTTGGTTAAAAAGTTTTATAACAAAATAAACATAGAAAAAACTATACCGATGCCATTAATTTTGATCACTCGTTATCGGAGGGCGGTCGTTTAAAACAAGGGACATAGAAAAGGGAGAACAGGTGCTAAAGGGCTGCTTTAACTACGATCACATGACATGTGACACCCTGTTGGGTGCGACGGGTCACTGAGGACATGCGTCAGAGATCATTAGGGACGCTGCCCGCAAATGATTCTCCAGTCCTAGCTCTACCTTCGAGATAGTCTAGATATATCCTTTATATAGATACGTGTCTAGACCTATCTCGTTTGTCACGCTTGCTCGGACGTTCGTATTAATTATTTATTTAGGACATGTTCAGAATATCGTGTACTGACGAGTAAATTATATAGGTAGGTTTAGATTTTGATTGCTCTTTTCATTTATGAACTAATACAAATACATTTTGAATGAATCCCAAAAAGGAGGTTTCAATTTAAATGTATTTTTTAATGTGTGTGTAAATATCGTATATTTTTAATTCGTGTACCGATTCTGTTGGTTCTTTTTTTTATTCGAAAGCTAGTGATTGCTTTCAGATTTTGAGTTAATCCTAATAATGGGTATTTATTATTTACAAGTCGATGTAAATTTACTCTAAAAAAATCTGTTATTTGTCTTTGTAAAGGAAAAAACCAACCAATAAATAAATAAAATATACTAAACATAAAACTGAAAATATTATCGTTGACGTATAAAAGGTTCGATCCGAACTCAAATATAGCAATGATGCCTTTCAATAAACTATTTCCTCGAGGTACATAAACTTAATACGGCCCCGACAAGTTAGAACATAAAAACAAATAAATAGTACCGAATTGTGTTCTCTTTTATTTTCCTACGGCACTGGTCTTCGGATTGTTTCTAGCCATCAATGTTTACGTGACCCTGCTTTATTAAAATTCCGACATCCTACTCTATTTTTCCTTCGTATCTGACGTAGCTGTATGGTTGAACTTAATTAATTTCCACTACGCTACCTCCTAGGCTTTGTACGTGATATTCGCGTTACATAATTATACTTTATTCAAATAAGGAATAGAGTTTTACAGAGTTCACGTTTAGTATAAACATGTTTTTAAATATGTAAACCAGCGCTTACTTGTGCACGGTTGGTCGTCTAAAGTATTGTAAGCAACTTAATTCTTATGTTATAGGTAACAGCCGACTGTTATAACTACTTTTTTTTCGATAAACTTAAATATTAATAATAAAAGTATGCATAAATATATGTATTCCACCCAGCCTCGGGGTGGGAATCGTACCCACAACCCCCGGAGCAGAAAGCAGGGTCGTTACAAACTGCGCCAACGATGGACTAGTTAAAAGTGTGTATATATGTTATATGTTTAATATAATGTTACCTTAGATACTAGTTACCTGCAACTTCTTTGGGTAATTAAATAATTTAAAAAAAAATGTAGAACAATAAATAAATAATATTTTTTTTTGCAATTTTATTTCAGTCACATTTCTGTAAGTATAACATAATAAGGTCTGATAGAGAAGTCACATAAATTTACTACGGACTAGTTCTATTAAGTAATTTTTCAATTGTGTGACAGTATCGCGGCAGTCTTCATACGAGGAACATGTGTTGCAATACTCTTTGCGAATTTATTAAATATAAATAAATCCTAAAATTATAACACACTTATTTTTTAATATTCAAAATAAAAAAAGTATTATTTATCGTTGTGTCCATTTGTTATAAGTACACAATATGCATACACACTCGCTTTATTTGTTGAAGCTTAATACAACACAGCGTAACAAAGGTTGTAAAATGTATAAATACGTAAGAAATGTTACAGTATAGATTACAACACTTTTTGTAATCAGCTTATTATTATATATTTTAATAGTGACTAGCTCGTTGGCGCAGCTTGTAGTAGCCCTGCTTTCCGCTTTGCGGTTTGTTGATTCGATTCCCGCCTGAGTCTGGGTGTAATATAAATATTTATTTATGTTACATGTAACAAGTATTAATTAGCTTACTGAGAAACAGATGACATTTATATATAACTAGCACTCCGTCCCCGGCTTCGCATGGGTATTTAACAAAAATTAAAAAAAAACCCCAATTTTTTTGGAAGTATAAGAGATAGCTTACGAGTATGTCATCCGAGGCTGGGATAATTCAATGATTGATATATGCTTGATATATTTAATGTAACAATTATTCTACTTGCGACTATCTATGTGTGGAGAGTTATAAAAACATAGTAAAAAGTTATGAAAATATAGCAAATTGCACCCAACGTTTTTTAATCTGAATTGAATTATTCTTTAATAACTTAAATTTTATGATAATTTTATTTTGAAGTGATTAATTATGATTGATTGTTCAATCTTCTACTCTTGTAATATAAAACTCTTTGTAATTAAAAATTATTTTCTACTTTTTAGTTCGATTTGCTATAAAAGCGTGGTTTTTTAGTTTTTTTAAACTATAATTTATTCGTAATCAAAGATAACTAAAAATGACGGAAGAATAATTAATAATTATAAATTTTATAAAAAATCTTTAGAAATTGATTAAACTAAATGGTAATTTACTGCGAGTGAAACAGTAAAGGACAACTTGTCAATAAATAAATTAATTTCTTTGTTTTTTTCATGTTAAATGATTCTGTTAAAAGTAAATATAATACCTTACGTGTTTAGGCGCAGTCTTTTGGGAAAACTTAAGGGGAGTTTATTGAACGATTAAAAAAGATACGATGCCCCGAGTTTTCCGCCTTCGGGGACAAATTTACTTACTATTTATGTAATGAGTTCCTTTGAAAGCTTTATTGGGGACAATTTTATATGGTAAGGAAAGCCTAGTAGTGAACGACTTAGCCTGTAGTATAAGGAAGTTGAAATGGCAGTGGGTTAGTCGACTCTGTCGCAGGACCAATGACCACTGAAGCAGATGTGTTTTTGAGCGGAGACCGCGTGTTGGCTAGCACAGCGTGGTGCCCTCCGGTGCACTGGGCCGATGATCTACGTAAAATCACCGGTGGGCTGGATGAAGACTGCGGAGAACCGGGAAGTTTGGCATGAACTTGGGGAGACCTACGTCCAGCAGGGTACTGCGATACGCTGAGCGAAAAGGGAAGTCTAAAAAATTTTTAGTACAAATGTACAATTTATCATCGAAAATGGTGGAACACACCTTAATGAATGGAATAATTTTAATGTTTCTGATAAAATTGTTTAGTGAAATTACGATTTAAATATATGAGAAAAAAACTTGATTTGTGTACTAAACAAACAAATAAATGTGTTTAACGTACGCAATAAGATAGTAAACATAATGTCTATGTATAACAGATAAAATATGTTATAGATAACCCGCGGAACAGGAAGCAGGGATTTTACAAGCCAGCAAACTGGATCTACTATTTCGGATCGACATGTTATGCATGTATAATACACGAATCAAGTGGCATAAAATGATCTGTGTATGGACAAACAAGAAATATATAGGTATACTAGCTGTGCTGGCGACTTCGTCCACGTTGAATTTAACAAGTTATTTTTCAGTTCGCAGAGTTAAAAAATAAATAAATTTCTAAAATAAAAATAGCCTAAGTTACTCGTTATTACATCAGCTATCTGCCAGTGAAAGTCCCGTCAAAATCGGTCCAGCCGTTTCAGAGATTAGCCGGAATAAACAGACAGACAGAGATTGGTCAGAACAAACAGTCAGTCAGACAGACAGACAGACAGACAAAAATTGTAAAAAATGTTATTTCGGTATATGTACCGTGTATACATCCATATGCATTTAGTAAAAACCGGTTATTTTAATATTACAAATAGACACTCCAATTTTATTTATTTGTATAGATTACCTAAAAAAGTTCAACCAAAGATCATAAATGATTTTTATAAGCATGTGAGAGTTGGGTGAGATAGTTTTACATAAGACGGTAGATTATAAAAATCATAATTTAGTGAATTTGTAAGTCAATTATTAAACAAAGGTAGTGCTCTCGCAAAGCTGATATAGGCCGCTTGAGACCCTTCTAGTGTGAATTATATTAGCCCAAATGTCAGTAAAGGCCAGAAATACAAGTAAGCTTATTAAGTACATCGGGTATGTAAATTTAGAGAACTATTTTTTTATATAATTTAACCCTTTCTATATTTATTTCTACACTTACAGAATTTTTTTTATGACAAGACTTATTTTTCTAAATTTTTTCAAGATGTTTGCACATTTTTCTATACTTTTGGTACGTTAATCTCTGTTGAATATATTTCTCGTTTATTAGTAAATGATTAAATGTTACTCCTGTAAAATATTTTTAATTGTTATGAAGAATGGAGGAAGAAGAAGCAAGAAAGAAGGATGCTTTTACTGATTTTATCATTTATTAATGATAAAGTCGTTGTATTTTTGTGTAAGTAACCACACATACAAAGTTTGTATATTTTTATAATAAAAAAAGCTGGAGCGGTCAATTTTTGATATGATATTCAAAAATGTTTAGAATTCCTAATGTGTGGGTAGCACAAAAATAAAATTGTACATATTAAAAATAGCACGGTGTCGTCTCCTGTCGAAGATTTTCATTGTAATATGAAACTTTGAATAGTTAGGGGTCTCTGTAAAGAACTCACTATAGACGGCGCCACGGTTCGCTTAAACCGAATATAAAAATCATCATATCAAAAGTTTCGATCTAGCGGGTACATCGTTCAGCAATTGGCTAGTGCGCCGACACGGTCAGTCGGAAACGCGGGTTGGATCCCCGCTGGAGCGATCAATTTTTGATATGATATTCAAAAATGTTTAGAATTCCTAATGTGTGGGTAACACAAAAATAAAATCGTACATATTAAATAGTGTATTTTATATAAATATCTCTCTATCTCTCTCTCTTTCTCTCTCCAGACCATCTCAGTCCACTACAGTAAAACATAATAACTGTTAATTCTAAACTATGAAAAGTTCGCCGCTCATCACATAGAATAACGAGTTATTATTTCACCTCGTTGTCGTCAATGTCTGTCGGTTAATGAACGCTGGTGCCATTTTACATCCCAGTTATAAGGCGCTGCTGTAATCAACCCGGACCCGAGACTGATTCATTACGCCTTACGTTAAATGTTTGCAATAATAAAGCTTGCTTAAAATTACAATTCTGTTCTCCTGCTACCGTTCGGGAGCGATGGTATGGTAATTATAATTATGATATTTGGGGATAATTTTATATTGGATTTTATTGAGGGTAGGTTATTACACGTATTTATTTAAAAGAGATTTTTAAGGAACATCAATACTTTATAACACAAATATTTATTTTATTATAAGAATCATTTTTATATTAATAAAAATTGTATACTATAATGTAAGTGGAATAATAAACGTAGCGACATCTATCTCGCAACATACCAACTAAGAACTGACGTTTGTAGGATACAAAAGAAAAAAAAAATATAAGAACCCGACAACAACCGTCGGGGACAGTAGCCCACCAGACTCCAAAAATAAATAAACTTAATCTGAATTTAAAAATTAGTAGTGTTATTTATAACATAATAAGAAGAAAAGCAAAGACTTATTACAATATCTATTCTATGCGCTGTCCAATACCCAAAGGTTGTCTGGAAGAAATCGCTCTTTTAGCGATAAGACCGCCTTTGTACATCTTCCTCTAATTATACTACTTTTGTTTGTATCTTTTAATGGTGTGCAATAAAGAATATTATTATTATTTGACGGCTTGCTGATAGTTTAGCTTAGCTTAGCTTTGGCTTAGTGATAAACATAAGAAGAATATATAACCGATATTAGTCTTCGTAGACACAAGCACTTCGGAAATATATCGCTTTAAAGTCCATACCTTACGTTTTCATTCGAGTCGTTATCCAGAGCATACGATTACACGCTCTCCGGGGAAGGAAATGTCCCCTGTTTTCATTTATTCATTGAAGGTAAACTAAGCATTTATAACGCAAAGTCGAGTACCGGGAAACGTACCGTTGGGACGGCAAAAGACGTTGTTGCAAATGTTCCTTGAACGTACTCTATTTGGATTAATTTATGGCTTTAAATGTTTTTGCTAATGGCTCCTCTAGTGGTAGTTCTCTTATTGAAATTCGAAGACGTTCATCTTGTTTGTTTTATAACAAATCGAGTCGTAAATATACAGTTATAATGGTTGTGGACGTCTGAAGTCACAGCTAAAGTTATCTACGAAGTTTAAAGTTTTATTGTAATAAGTTAAGATATTTTGAATGGCGTATTTATAGAGCTCTATAAATTATATTTGGGTCAAGTCACAATGAATAATAAATAAAAAATATATACCGTATAAAGTATCGCTTACATGTCATAATTACTCGTAATATCCATGAGCTTAAAGGAGAGTAACACGTGGTTCAATAAGTCCCGAGACTAAGTACTAAAAAAAGGTCTTTTTTATAAAATTAATTTTTATTCATCAACATAGTCTCCTCCAAGAGCGATACAGTCCCTCCAACGCTTTTCTAACTTTTCTATGCCATATGTGTAGAACGATTTGTCTTTGGCTTCAAAATAAGCCTCCGTTGCTGCGATAACTTCACTATTTGAGTCAAATTTCTTACCCTGAAGCATTTTTTTGAGGTCTGCAAACAGCCAGTAATCGCTGGGGGCCAAGTCTGGCGAATAAGGGGGATGAGGAAGCAATTCGAAGCCCAATTCGTTAATTTTGGCCATCGTACTCACGGACTTGTGACAAGGCGCGTTGTCCTGGTGAAACACCACTTTCTTTTTGTTCATGTGAGGCCGTTTATCCGCAATTTCGTACTTCAATCGCTCCAATAAGCACATGTAATAGTCACTATTTATATTTTGCCCCTTTTCAAGGTAGTCGATGAAAAGTATTCCATGCGCATCCCAAAATATAGACGCCATAACCTTACCGGCCGATTTCTGAGTCTTTGGACGCTTCGGGCGGCTTTCACCAGCCGCTCTACACTCCGCTGCCTGCCGATTGGATTACGGAGTGAAATGGTATATCCAGGTTTCATCCATTGTTACATACCGACGTAAAAAATCCTTTTTATTATGATTCATCAGCGCCAAACATCGCTCTGAATCATTGATACGTTGTTCCTTTTGATTAGTTGTAAGCAAACGCGGCACCCACTTAGAAAAAAGCTTTTTCATGGCCAAATTTTTATGTAAAATAGTGAAAACACTACCAGCTGAAATCTTCACTATCTCGGCTATCTCTCGCACTTTTACCTTCCGATCTTCCAATACGATTTTGAGGACTTGGTTAATATTTTGTTGAGTCACTGCTTCATTTGGACGACCTGAGCGTTCCCCATCATTGGTGTCCATGCGACCGCGTTTGAAGTCGGCATACCACCGAAAAATGGTTGCTTTAGAGGGAGCTGATCCTGCATAACATTTTATAAGCCATTGCTGTGCTTCAACGGTATTTTTTCCCATTAAAAAACAATGTTTTATCAACACGCGAAACTCGTTTTTTTCCATTGTATCGAAATTACAACCGTAGCGTCACTTAAATGTTTCAAAATCAATAATTTTATTGTTCCATTTTTAAAAATTGGACACATATTCTTGTATTGATAGCCAGTACTTTTTAAAAATCAAAAGAGTTTTTAATATATGCGCCATTTCCAGGTTAGTCTCGGGACTTATTGAACGATCTAGTATGTAAGCGTTATGTAACGCGCATATGCAGTTCAGAAATCCATTGAACATTGTTATTAATCTACTCAAAATATTACATTACACTGTGGCAATATATTTCTTTAGTGATATTATATATTCATTAATATCGTTACGAAGATATTCATAAAGTTTCTATCAGATTCGTTCGTGGAAAAAAGTCCAAAAAGATTTTTTCGACAGCGTAGAGTAAATATTTAATAATATCAAACTTTTAGGGAATATTAAACTGTCATTGCGTCTTTTTAGATATGATATTTTGTCTAGTCATGTCAGACATAAGTATAAATATAATATATTTATAATAATAATAATAATAATATATTATAATACATTTATAATATAATATATAATATATTTATTGTAAGTCAAAATATAATGTTACATTAATAATAAAAATTGCTTTTTTAATGATATTCACAATTGAAAAATACTTTGCAAATATTAATTCAACACACTAATCTGGTAGCACCGATACGGTGCTTAAATCCATCAGCTCATCAGAGTGACTTGACTTACAAAATGCTTCTCATGCTTCGTCACGGTGACGTCATACAACGCCGGTCTAATACCCACTCGCGTCGCGTTACACTCGAGACTTGATTGCGTTGTTTGTTCAGCTCGTTTCCTATTAAAAGTACAATCTTTCATAATTAAAACTATGTTGTGTTTAATTAACGTTTACGATTTCATCGAAGAGATTGTATCGTACTGTGACTGTTCGAATTTAATTCGTCGAAAATTTGATTAATCGCAGCGGAAAAAAATTCATAAATACGAAATAACGTTTGTTCAATATTTGTTTTGTCATAAGTTATTTGTCAATGTCCGTCCGTTTTATTTATTACTGTTTGATATATGTATGAGATTTTAATATATTTCGCTTAATATAATTCGAATCAAAGTAAAAAATGACTTAATTCAATTAAAGTTCAAAAGAACTTTTGAATCGTCATTTTACACGTTAAAATTAATTTTGTTTAAATTTATAAATTATAGTTATGAGTGAGCTACAACTGATTCAGAATGTAGATTCTGCAGTGAAGACTCGGTAAGAAACTTGCGGTTACTCTTTAAATGCCTTGTTCGAGACATGCATTATTATATTATAAAACTAGCTGTACGCGCATCTTCGTCCGCATGGAATGTTATAAAAATGCTATTGTTCAGTTCGCAGTTATAAAAACTAAAATAAAAGAAGCCTAGGGTAGGCTTTAGTTTAAGAACCGTCATTTTGAAGTTAGATAGGTTAGATTTTTTTTTGTAACGAAATTATGTCGATAAACAGTCAAATTTTGAATTTAGTTAATTCGACGGTTTTTAATTTAAAGCCTTACCGAAGCCTAAGTTACTCCTTATTATATCAGTTGTCATCATCAGTGAAAGTCCCCTCAAAATCGGTCCAGCTGATTCAGAGATTAACTAGACAGACATAAAGACAAAAATCGTAAAAAAAATATTTTGCTATATGTACCGTGTATATTATGCATTTAGTAAAAAGTGGTTATTTTGATATTACAAACAGACACTCCAATTTTTTTTATTTGTTTATATCAGTCATATCTTGCACGAAATACAGCGCAACTAAATCCATACAATTATTTATGTATTACTTATTTTTAATATGTCAGCAGTCAGAGTACTTAATACATAGAAATATCATTAATAGTTCTGATTTTAATTATTTAGCTGCGTTCCGAGGTTTCGTCCGTCGAGTGAGGAATGAACAAACTAAAATATTATATACCCGATAGTCTTATTCGGTAAATGGATTATCCAACAAAAAAAAATCAATTCGAACCACTAGTCACTGAAATAAGCTCACTCAATAAAGAAACAAAATTTTCAGATTTATAATATTAGTGTGGATAAATATTTAATTTTAATTATAAGCGCGAACGGGTGTTGTTTAAGGGAACGGCATTGTTAACATTCATCATCGAGCCGTCAAGTCCGTTCCCAGAGCAGTCCGCTTATTACACGGGAGGTGTTTGAATAATCCTCTGTTTCCACGGGGATCGTGTCATTACCACGATATTGCGACGGTAATGACAGAATATAAATCGCTCCGGTGACTGTGACATAGAGATGACATTCTCTGGAATGGCCAGGAAGTAGGAAGTATAAGAAGGTTTTATTTAAAATAATAGATATATTTTTTTATATAACTAAGTCGCCAAGCAAGTGTACGGTTCACTTGATGGTAAGTGATTATACCATATAGTAAGCCTGCAACACTAGAGGCATACGTGTTGTAACTCTAACCCCAACCTCCCCAGAAGCTCTGAAGTCTGACGCACCATAGGAACACAACACTGCTTAGGAGCAATATTATTTAGATGTGATTTTCTCTAAAGTTGAGATCTTCCCAAGTCTAGCTGCTTCAGATTAATAGTTGGATATTTCCCGCTATGCCCCACCTCAATATAATATTATTTTAACATATGTCAGTTGGAACCTTAATAGATTCTAGGAAAATATAAAATATTTGTATCTAATACGAAATAACTTAGAAACATCTCGCAATTATACTTATAATTTGTAAAAAGAAGTTTGTAATAATTATATTCTTTAATAAATTTTTAGCAAAATGTTATGGACTTAGTATGTTACGAAAAAAAAATTAATTTATACTTTTAAAAAAAAGTAGTGTGCTTTAGACCACACGACTGAAGTACAACTTCTGCACAATACGCCTGCACTGTGACAGGTATACGATACTTAACTGGCTATGAGAGAAAGAGATAGAAAATGTGTGCTGACACCTCTCTTTCTTGCTCCGTTCGCCTCTTCAATCACACTTTTCGTAACGCTCTCGTCACGCATTCATAAGGTTATTCTCCAAGTCAAGCGTGCGCAAAGAAGCTTAACTTCAATAAGTGTGTGTTATTACTACGCAATCCAGTTAGTCAACATCAGTGTATCTTCGCTCATTTCCCGTTTCATTGTTCCTTACGGGGGTTTTTCTATTAAGTGCCTAATTAAGCCCCCCCATTACTGCCGGGTAGCGGATCTCGCTCGTGGAGATGAGTTGTTATTACCTTTACGACTATCTTGATTCGCTATCGCGACTCCTCAAGAGGTACGGACCTAAAGGTACAGGCAGTATATAATGTGATAGGATATCTTAGTAAAATACATAATAAATTCGTTTATATCCTGTATTAATAACAAAATACCAAAATAATAAATTTATTACATGATTCATTTCCTTTTCAAAATAATAATAAATTTTTCCCATGTCAATAATAATAAAAGCATATTTTAATAAATATAAGAACACTCATTTTAATTTGTTCGCACAAAAAAAAATCCATGGATTTCGAAGAAAAAAAGCAACATTTAACTAATTTCATCGTTCAATTTTCAAGGATATGAGACTTAATTAAATACGTTTTTAATATCTGAGGAGCGGGGACTACAAAGCAGTGAAATTCTTTTTTCCACATAGTTGAACACCGCCTCGCCCGGGGCAAAGCTTAATGTAACAAGAGCCGGGGCAGACCGGGATAGGCCGGGATAGGCTGATACTGGGACATTATACTCTTTGCTTGCACGCGGCAGGCCTTTACGCTAATTATAACGAAAATAATTGGAATTTTTTATGATGAAAATATGAGGTGCCTTTCCGTGTTTAAGTTGTTATTGCCTATATTGTGAAATTAATAAATGTATAGTATTTTGATTTATTTTTGTCGAGTTTCAATGCTTTAGCTCATGAGAAATGTCATCGGTTAAGTCGTAAGCATATTTGTGAAGACTTTTTTTCTTATTATGTTCGCTATTGCACTTAATATACATGGATTGCAAAGGCAATTCGGCTTACATTTAAAGATATAATAATAATAATAATAATAATCTTTATTTCGGGACTAGCCCATTTCGTGATAGTAACAATGTTGCTTATAATCTAATGTTAGTACAATTACATTTAAATAATTTAATAATTACATTTTAATAAATTTTGAATTAACAATAATTATAATAATGTTTTTTAATAATAATAATAATTTTAAAACAACTAAAACGTACATTCCTTTTTTTAAATATTATATTATTGTGAATTATAATTTAATTATTAATTTATTTACCATTTCATTATTATTATGAACAATTTGTAATTAAGAAGTTAAATACTATGAATTAAAACACAAAATACAAAATAGACATTAAAAATATATATATCAAATTAATCAATATCATTCAATCCTCCTTTCACTCTTCGTCGCTTTCATTCATATCGTATGTACCCTATCATGCCAAATCAATAAATATATCGATATTACGAAGACAAATCCGAAACTCGTTAGCGGCTTTGAAATAATTTAAACTTAAATCCTAACTTCCCGATACATTGAAGGCAATGAAGATTTATTACCAAAAGAAAGTTAAGTTACTCTTAGTGTATTAAATAAATGGAAATGTGCTCTTGTAGGCGTATCTCGATTACTACGAGCTTTTTATAAAAGCCGGCACGCATACGAACTTGTTGATTTACACATGAATAGCCCGAGGGCGTGTCGCGTCATTACGGTCACGTGTGACGTGACGGGCAAAAAGTCGACGTTAGTGTTCGACGTGTTAATATGTACTTAAGTCAATTTTATAATTTAAACCTTTATTTTATTTTATATTGGATTTAGTAACTCCTAATGAGTCTTATTATATAAATTGCAGATCGTCATTACGATCAGTGTTATAACTAATGAGGTATGTTTGACGCGTTAACCTCTTTAGTAGTTTTGTAAATTTGCATTTAATCCTAAGTTAGTATGGTATATATTAGTACATAATATGTAGTCCTACACAACGAATTTATGTAAAGTGATTTTTAGTTTAGCATGTTGACACATTGACTGTTTGTTGTCTTTTGTATCTTTTATTAAAATTAATATAAAAATGACCTTTTTTTCAAAATTGACCAATCTAATGTTGGCCTTTATCAGCGCGAATATTTATACGAATAAATAAAATTGGTGTGTCTGTTTGTAATATTAAAATAACCGCTTCTAACTAAATCAATATGTATGTATACACGGTACATATACCAAAATAACATTTTTTACAATTTTTGTCTGTCTGTCTGTCTGTTTGTTCCGGCTAATTTCTGAAACGGCTGGACCGATTTTGACGGGACTTTCACTGGTAGATAGCTGATGTCATAAGGAGTACCTCAGGCCACTCTTATTTTAGATTTTTTTTATTTGATAACAGTGAACTGAACAATTATTTTGACAAATTCCACGCGGACGAAGTCGCGAGCACAGCTAGTTTAATATAATTTTATATATGTTACTGATATTAAAAAGATAAACAAAATGTCTTATATTCTGTGTTTGAGTATAAGTAATACAATTTCAATATTCGTTAAGTAATCCAGTATTGTTATATCGTAACATCAATCCAACTTGTTGAGTGTTTGGCGAGTAAGATTTATAAGTGGATCGCCTCGTGGTCTGTTACGTCATTACGCCACGCGTGGCGTGACGGAGCAAAAAGCGAGCGGTTGTTGATGAGTCAATATATTAAAACCCAAGTCAGACATTCTAAGCGATATTTGAAAAAAAGAAGGGATCTTCCGTCATACATTATTACGTTACGGAAACGAACGTAACGTAATAATATTTTCTTTATGGATAACGCTAGTTGAATATTTTTACGATACTTTACGTTAGCTAAAACAATCTTACATGATTCGTTGATGCTTCTAATAAATTGTTTTCTAAAAACAGATTCAGGAAAATATCACAGTATAGAATATTAATTTCATATTTGTATTAATACTGTTTAAAGGCAATTTAATAGTACTATTACTAATTTTATTCATACGAAGCTTAAAAGCCTACAAATACAATACATAAACCACAGCAAAGGCCGTTCTGATGTCACATTGTAATTGTATGCCAGGAACGCCGGGAAAGCCGTTGCGCGGTTGATTTTGCGGCGAACGCAGGCGTTGACGTTCCGTGGGTTCCACGCCGACGTGACGTCAGCGGACGCCTCTGACAGCTACGAATTGTCGTTTAATGAGCGGCCGACTTTGAGGTTACTTTGTCACTTAAGTAAAGTAATTATACGTTTTTCAATAGGTTGAGCTCAATTCATGATTATGAGAAACAGTGTTTCTTTTATTCCTAAATGGTATAAGTTGTCACTATTTTAATGAGATTCAAGTTGGTTCTAATTAAGCCGCAGACCACAGTTAGTTATTAGATTAATAGATGAAGCAATTACTGTTTAAAATTACAATTTGCCTTACCTTCCTTGCCTTCTTGGAAAAAAATATTTTTTAAAATAAGAATGTTACTGTAAATTATTTCAGAAAAAAGTGCTGATTAATGCAATATTAACGTCAACACTCAACGATGTTACTTTATTATTTATAAAGGTTCGAAACCTCTTAGAGGCACGTCACCTTTCTAAACATGGACCCGGACTAGATAAGGTGGGGCAGTAAAACATCGCAAATCACAGCGTCACGTGGGTCCCTCGTCCCGGCCAACGAGATTTCAATTTTACCACTCCACATGTTCGGCTTTTCAGTTATAGTGACACACAGACTTTGTGTTAATAATGTATTTTTAAAGCGTATCAAAAAAAAAAAAAAAACAGATTATTAATATTTAATAATGTTGAACACAAATTTTGCATTTTTACAGTAATCGAATACTATTAAACGAGCAATTTTTGTATATATATGACTCCAACGATTTTCATGAAATTTGGTATGCAGGAGATTTCGAGGGCGATAAATCGATATAGCTAGGATTCATTTTTAAAAAATGTCGTTTAATCCCTGTTTTTAGGCAACGAAAAATGTCTACAATATCGTTAGATTATGAAGGTGAATTTCGCAATTGTCAATAAAGTTGTAAGTAGCTCAGGTCGGAAATCGACCTGTCGCGATCGACCGAAAAAACCACTGTTCAAATGCCCATGTTTTCAGATTGATTATTTTTTCCTTTTTTTCTAATTGCACTCGTTATTTTTTATTAAAATAGCCAGTTCATATTTTTTATTATTATGACGGTAAAATCGAAAAATATTATTCAATTTTTTTTTCAATATATAACTCGTATTTAAATATGATTTCCAAAAATACGATTTACTAAAAATACTCGCTCAGCTTTTAGCTTAGCTCAGCTCGGTCACCCAGGTACTGATAATTTGCAAATACGTCATTAGATTCATTATAAATAATTTTATTTTACGGCAGTAAATTTACGTGTGCTTATTTAGTATTCTTAGCTTCTACAATGAAGAGACAAGTCTCTTCTTAGGAAACATTTTCATCATCATCATCACTTCAGCCTCTCGCAGTCTACTGCTGGACATAGGCCTCCACAAGTTCGCACCAAAAATGAACTCACGTGTGTTGCCCATAGTCACCACGCTGCGCAGGCGGGTTGGTGAGGAAAGATTTTTTAATTAAGTAAAAGATTAATTTGAATCTTGTCTCATAATTATATTATATTAATGTAATTTTTAAAATAAATTAAAATGAAAAATAAAGAAAAACATCTTATTTAAATTAAATAAATTAAACAAAAATCCAATCATATTTTCAAAAATCGTAAATTCCATAAAAACGATAATTATTCACAGCTAAAGCATTATCCAGAACGGACATGTGTCCGAAGCGTAGCCAAAATACATTTCTGCGTAACCTCATTCTCCATTTCCCTTACAAAGGACAATAATATATGTAGGCAACCTCCCGGCGATTATTTTGTGGAGTATCGGGGTTACGGATCCCGGAGTTTTTCAACTGACGTTCGTATACGGGTCCATACGGCAAATTACAAATTCGAACAGCATTTGTTTCGAATCGAGTGTTAAGAGATCCGTATCGGGATATCGAATGGGGTCGGAACTCGAGCGTAATTTGTAATATGTAGCAATTTTGTAATTTCGTACTGAATTGCCATGATTATGTTAGAATTTTATTTTATTGCCTCAGTTGTGTAGATTGAGATTTTTTATTTTTATTTTTAAGCACAATTATTGAGAAGCATTTTAATGATAAATAAGATTCCACTTCTAGCATAATCTATAGTATATTAAATTCTTTACTGCACTAAGTAGTTTTACAATAGTTATTATAATATAGGAAGTTGGCAAGGGTGAACTTATCTCTGAAAGAGATCTCTTCCAGTCAAACTCTTCAAGTATTGTAGGCTTAAGCTCTAGCTAATGATATTTTATTAATATAATAAGTAATGTTTAATAAGTAAATCATTTTTAGATTATTTAGTAGAAATTAATAAAAAATATTTTTTGTGTTAAAACAGGTTTTGTTTGTTAGAGAATTTCGAATTATTAAAAAAAATCATACTTATTACTTAATCAGGGGGGTAAAAGCGACCTTAATCAATTTCGACATTATTACGTTACTTACTCATTTCTATTTCATTACGAAATGGACTCCTTATGATTTCATCGTCATATATTTTCGATACAGCACCTTGAACTAGACCTTAGTTTATTACTCATAGCCCGATCAAAAATATTAGCAATCAATTTAATAGGCAGGAATTCATTTTATTTTCTGATTGATATTTTAAATTTAAAATGTATTAAAAATATTCTTAATACTTGCACGTAATTTGGTCGCGAATCACCCACGTTCGAAAGACGTTTGTTCAAGCCATTATCATACGTTATTTTAGAGATTCAGACAATACGTCAGGCGACCTCGTGAGTCGTCGCTAAGTGTGAAGTAAATTGGCGATATTTTACGACTTAGCCGTTACTAGGGCTGTAAAGAGAGCGAGTTTGCGGCAATTTTACGATGGTTATACTCCGTGACCTGCACCCTTATTACGGTTGGACGAGACGATAACAAGGCTAACGTGAATGGATGTTGATACGGATTTTGGTATATTTTTTTCGAAAATAAGGTCGTTCCGGGGATATATGAATAGTGATGGGAACCGTCACTTCTGAAACTCAGCGGTTTTGGACGAGGGTAACGTCATATGTACGATGCAACCACCACAACAGTACAAATATTGGTTTAAGTTTCGTGTAATGCACAACAAGCGTACACCCGATCACAATCTTATCTAATGAAAAACAAATATTAGGTCTTCTAAAGATATGTCTTTGTCACTAATCTCAATGCTGATTTATGAATAGAGAAACATTAATAACTTGAGATACGAGGAAGAAGGCGAATGACAGGAGTCAATAAAAAAATGTCGAATTTAAGGTAAATAGATTTATTACTATACCAATTGCTGAAGTGTTTTGGGATATTAGAATATTAGAATAAACTCTAGAGAAAGAATAATTAAAACAAGCTGATGATAGATGTATGGCAACCCATAATATTAAACAAGATACAAAATGACTATTAAGGGGACGATCTATAAGTGGCGATGGTGATAGACGAATCAAGAAGAAATAACATATAGGGTTATGGGCGTATTAGAAGCGAAGAAAGTCATGTGAAGAAATTAACGTTTAGGTACATTTATCAAACCTGTTGACAAAGGAAGACGTAAAAAAATAGGAAAATGGTAATAACAACTGTAATCATTATAACAAAGATAATAATATAATAGGAGGTGACCACAATCAATTTTAGGCTTTCATTCTTAGTGTGAATAATACATGAACAAATAACGTTATAGACACCAACCAAACATATGGCATCCCTGATAAAGTACACTCGAATTATCGACAGTAAGAAACGTAGGAACCGCCGCGATCATTCGCGGTTAGTCGTGGTGATAACGCCAGAATAGCAGATTAAAGAGACTTTTATTGACCGTTACGGGTTCTGTTACCGCCGAAAGTGATTTCGTTTCAGTTTAATTGTATAGGTAAAATACGCGGGTATTTTGCGGCGAGGCTCGGAAGAATTATGTTTTCTGCTGAAATACCGGGATTTATGTTACACTTAAGTGAGTATTAAAGTGTTTGGTTGTAAAGGAATGTCTGTTATTACACTTTATCCGTATCTGTAGTATCTTAGTGATGTGATGGAAATGGCTTTGTGTGTGGACGAGGGTTTCACGATGGCGCAAGATGTATCATGCCGTTTACTATTGAACATATGTGTATTATTCTCAACATTATTTTTAAAATTTACAATTAATGGCATATAAAAAATAAACTAGCTTTACAGGGTATTTTGCAATCTGTATTACAGAAATCACTTGAAAGAATACTCAATTGTAATAATGTGTAAATTTTAGAAGTTTAGATGATACAAATTGCTAACGGACTTCATTATTTATAAAAGTCGCGTATAGTCGAATATAAAACAGAATTAATGTTACTAATTAGTTCGCTACTTTAGCTGAAATTTGCCATTCGTATTAAAATTCCATAACGGGATCTAGTTACTTTGTTTTTTAGTATTTTTAAGTTTAATATTTAAATTTTGATGTTAGTTTGTGATGATTGATGTTGAATTAGTCATCTAAATTATGATTTTTGTTTGCTAATTTACTAAAGGTAATTAATTTAAGTTAATTTAAAATTTACGCAAAGATGAAAATCTAGCAAAAAAATGAGTTCGTAAATATAACTTAACTTAAAAAAAAGTTAAGTAAAACCACTTTAACTTATTAAAAACTTAAGCGCGTAAGTTGAAAAATTGTAATTAAAACGTGCGTTAAACGAATAACTTCATAGCCAGGACACTCGTGGGCATAATAGTGAGTAGCCTTAGTTCGATTACTTTTCTTTCAAAAACTTCAAGTGTCAAAGACTGAAAGCTGGCTGAAATCCTACTTAATTTATAATTAAAGAGTCGACGATAACGTCGAGGGGCTCATAAAAATGAGTTTATCGCACCGCGGCGCCGTACGTAATTAAAGAGAATTAACAATTTCATCCTACATCTGCTGTACAATTCCATGTTAATAACTTTATCGTCAAATAATGAGTAGGCAGTTTTGTTTTAAGAATCGTTGTACATAAAGACGGCGTTTAGGCGACTAACAAACCGCGCAGCGTTAGCCGACTTTACGAGCTGAAACTCAATTAAAATTCGACGAAATTCGGCATCAACGAAATGAAATTAAAGTTGCGTAACGCGGAGACGGGCTGTCGCTGGCGCTATGATGTACAACGTGGTCGCGGCTGTTTCAATTTGAATTAGTAGTACACATTCGCGTGCTAGTCAACTTATGTAATTGTTGACGACACAAGGAAGTAATGTCGCTGCTCGACAGGGCGCCTGAGCTATGAAACGTTGTTGTGAACTGTTTGCAATTTTCTTAAAGTTTTACTATTCCTGTATGCATCGTTTAGTTTTCTGTTTTGATGATACGTCGGTGTTACTATTATTACTATTTATCATGAAGTCATGTTTAAGAATATTTGTTTGGTATTTATAGAATAGTTTGCAATTCCGATTTTTCCGTTGTAACGTAAGATAGCACAACGCTGCGTATTTTAACTTCTTGAATGAAGAGACCTTCATTCATTAATCTTTATATTATTATTTGTTAATTTATTAATGATAACCACACATGATAAATAATTTAAGTATCAAAAAGTTACATTATTTGCAAATTGAGTAAATAAGCCAATTGTTCTACCTAAGTAATTATACTGTAAGCTTAATGCTTTGAAACGAAAGGAAAAAAAGAAAAAAAAAAAACGAATGAAATCGATGCATTTCAAAATGTTTTATTTTAAAAATAAAACTACTTTTCAATTGATCTTGATACAATTCAGCCGCCATACAGTCGTAACATATCGCTACATTCCGTAGCACTCTACGGCACTCGTAGCCGATAACAGCTATCGCTACGAATTGACGTAGCACATGAAGTTTTACACTCAACGCAAAATATATAATAATAATGTATCAATAAAAATAAACAGATTTCTTTTCAATTTTATGAATTAATTGATTAAAAATAATAAAAACTACAATAAAAATCTTATTATATGTATGAGTACGTAAAGTTCATAATTAATCGTAGCTTGGCGTGTCATTTATATCGAAAGCTTTCTCGGAAACCTCGACTAGCTGTTCTTAAACTAGAGAGTCAACATATAAGTTTTCCACAACGCGCTGATATCTTAATTTACAAAACCGATTTTGATGAAACTTAGCTATATTTTATATTAACTTGTTATAATTTAGGCTATATAACATCATATCATTCATGTGTACATATGAAATATATAAATAAAATCAAGCGTGTCGGTTAGTATAATGTAAAATAAATAACGCTACGCAGATTCCTATCTCCATGATACGACTTCCTTCTATTGACCTACCATATTTATTAGGCTCTCTTTCCATTCTGTGTCAAAGTAAATTGGGTTTTCAATTTTCGCGAGCGTACGGATACAAAATTGGTACGAGAGTGAAATTTATCGTGTCAACTTCTTACGTCTGATTGCTTTGCGTACGTGCGAATATTTCTCTTCAAAATGCAATTTTTTGGAGGAAAAAAAATTATGTTCGCATAAGGTTTATGGTTCTATTTATTTAGTCTGCGCGAAGTTTAAAAAAGTTTTGTGAAGTATGTCTATATATTGTTTTAAATCTATTTAGTTAGTTATAGAAAATATTTGGTTGCATTCGAAATGTTATAATAATTTGATTATGTATGTTATATACATTTAAATTTCAAATCATCAAAACTCTTTAACACGACGACAATAAGTAGCAAGTTTGTATATCTAAACAAGCCGGGTAGGCTATTATGTCACTCGCAATAATCATGCGATGTTGTACAATTATTGCCTTCAAGTTGAATTTTCAGCTCTATTAGTACCAAACT
The DNA here is from genome assembly GCF_905220565.1 of Melitaea cinxia. Lineage (NCBI taxonomy): Eukaryota > Metazoa > Arthropoda > Insecta > Lepidoptera > Nymphalidae > Melitaea > Melitaea cinxia. The sequence continues at coordinate 16,042,953 of NC_059401.1, forward strand.
AATAATTATCGGCAATTTTTATTTTAGCTAATAATCAACTACTATAGAATGCATCTGTATTGAATATTTGGAGTTTACACTTTAAGAATCGATTTTCGAACGAATGACTTCGTTACGTTTCTCGTACCGCCATCTATTGGGACCCAATAAGGTTCCACTAGATGGCGTAATGACGTTTTCTAATAACGCCATCTTAGATAGAATGATGGCGTTATTAGATTCGTTTATTTACAATTTGATATGGAATTAATCTTTTTTTAGACTAGTAAGCCTTTTTTGTGCCTATTAAGATATTTGATATGAAGGAGTAAACTCCAGTCGTGCGTCGTAGCTGACACACAGACTTTTTTCTTAGTAATATAGTAAAAGGTGAGTTAAAAATAGTACAAAAAACATATCTTACCTTTACTCGCACCGTCCGGTCCACGAAGTATCGAGCACTCTTCTATTGTGCCGAACGGCGTGAACAACTGACGCACATCCTCCTCGGTTTGTTGTTTGCTGAGCATTCCAACGAACAGCTTCCGATCTGCGAGGAGATTGAAACATTAGAGAGGATCCGTGCACACTACAGTGACACTGAGTCACACCACAAAAGCCCAGCGGTGGTGCGTGGAGCGGCGGATATGTAATACCGTGCGAATGTACCCCTGAATCGTTGTGCGACGGGTGCGACTGACGGACGTGTGCTTGAAGTCATGATTGTATATTCAGTTTTAAGTACTATTGAATTACAGTGAATTTAAAATTTACATGAAAATTGACATCCATAAAAGAACTTTACGATTTACAATTTCTATTTAAAATTTGTCTGAATTGGATTTATATTTGATTTTAAAATTAACCAAATTAATTATTGTTTTACAGTCACTAACCATGACTTCAAAACTGTATGTTTTCCACAGGGCGTTGGTAGTTGGAAGCATAAACGTTACGATTAAAAGAAAGGTTGGTTCTATTATTTACTGATAAATTTAATTATGTTTAAAGGTCGCCCAGGAGTTTATCTCTCGATAAAGTTCGACCAACGCCCCGCTTCAGTGCCTCGCCGCCGCCCCGCACGCGACCCCGCGCTTCACCGTTGTCATACACAAAACAACAGCTTCTATAAAACACATATAACACACAGGTTTAGTTTAAATGAAACAACGAACATAATTCAAATCCAGACCAACACATAATTAGCACATTACACTAAATTTTGACTGTTTAAACGCAGAGGGTTCCGTAAGAGCATTTCGAATCTACGGTTAAAGGGAGTGGGCAGGGGCGAACTGAGGCACGATATTCTTCTACGGAACCTCGGACTGTCGATCAAAATGATCAATGATCATAGAAATAATTTCTTCGACGATACCTGAGCGTTTCTGTTTCAATGAAGCGCGGCACCCAAAAGGTTTTTATCAAAGTAACTAACTAATCTAGCGGCATTTTTGGGCTTGTTAGCATTGGGCTCTGTACATAAATTAACGCCATTTGAATAAATCAACGACAAAATAACAATAATATACTAATTACGTTTCGAAATGAATACGAAAAATAAAATATCTCTTACAGCACGACGATCACTAAGTGCAGAGTGAGCTTTGCTTGGTTCGATGTCGAATCTACGCGAGACGGAGACGAATTCTCCTTATCGATCACAGAAAAAAAAAATACCAACGAATAGTAATTGTAATCGACAAACAATAATCGAATACAGTGCTCCATTTTATTTAACAATATTAAATACCGATGAGATGAAAATTTATTCGAAATCTATTATGAAACGTATACAATCATCGACAGCGTATAAATTGGAGCACTTTAATCACAACAAAACCATAGTTAGTCGTATACATCTATAATAGACTATGAGAAAAAAAAAAAAAAAATCCAAACAACAAAAAAAAAACGGCAAATTTCACCACAAACTTTATTCCAAGCGGCCCGCTAAGGCTTTGACGCGGATAATTAATTTTATTAATGTCGTTTAAATTGAATCCACGTGTGTCCACAAAGTGTAGTCGTCACTGTTGAGCGTTAGATAATTATAAAAATTACTTTATTGTACATTTTATAACAGCGGTGAAAAATTAACATCGTTATTTTATATCTTTCAAACAACTTCAATTTAAAACATGTTTGTATAATACATAAAACGCGTCAATTGAAGTCAGGACGATCGTTGCGTTTTTTTACATAAGTGGTGAAATGGCCTTGAAAACAAAACATCGAGTTAGGGAATCAAAATAAAATAAGCAAGCCTCCTGTAGATTCGACGTGGAACTATCTCACTTCGCGCGCTATTGACAGACAGTGAACAGAACAGCCTAGGGCACGCACAAAACACGCTACCTTTGTCCGCCTACGCGCGCCGTCTTCCCGCACCCCCTGTAACACAAAAACATGCTACACACGCTTACTCCACCGCTTGACTTTACGATGTGTTCACTTGTGTTGGATTTTTGTTATATTTTCATACACATTATTGTATATTTGTTAATAGTCATTACTTGAGTAGTGTGCGTTAAGCGTGAAACGCTATATAAATTTATACAATTTTATACTTTAAACTGTCATTGTGTGCGTTCTTATTTCAATATAGTTCTTTTATTTAGTATAAAATTACTATCGGGTAAAACACATAAAGATTATAAATATATAACTTTTTTTTAATTATTTTATTAATTTTAGGGACTATTGTCCTACATGGACACGCCAGTTCCATTTATAATTTTTACTGTGGCATAAATTATCGGGCTTAGTATTTATTTATATTTTCTTAAAAAATCAATACAAAATGGTCGTCAAACTAAATGTTCTTATATAAATAATGGGATAAAATAATTAAATGTTTTGCTAATACGGATAAATTTTCAACTAATTTAAATGCGTTTTCTAATTGAAGTTTGACAAAAAAGTTTTTTGATTATTTTTAAGTAATGCAAGAAAGGAAGTTTATAACGTCAGTTAATTTGATTAAATAACGAAGTTGTCTTAAGATTATATTTATAATTTGAAAATTTTAAAGTGATAAGTGTTAAGTGAAGTTAGGTGTTTATTCTGAAGTAAAATTATTTTGTTGTTACTTATAATACAACAGAAAACAACTTACTAAATTAATTTATTAAATTGTTGTTTTGTTGTTTATTTATTATTATTTAAAATTAATTTATAAACCGAAAGGATATAGCACTACCTAAAAGCTACGTAAACAGATACTTTTGTTAAAACATTAATTACCTTTAAACACACTAGACAAGTGAGGTAGGGCACATCAGGAATTTCCTACACAAAACATGGAGTAGCCCGACTGGGGTAGTACCTCGACCTTACAGAAGACCACAGCTAAATAATACTGTTTTCAAGCAGTATTGTGTTCCTGTTGGTGAGTAAGGTGACCAGAGCTCCTGGAGATTGGGGATTGGGTCGGTAATGCGCTTGCGATGCTTCTGGTGTTGCAAGCGTCTATAAGCTACGGTAATCTCTTATGATCTAGTGATATAAAAAAAGAAAAAAAAAAAACTAGAAAATAGAAAAAAGATTGCATTGAGTTTATATATGATTGCCCACGAGAATCAATGCGACAAATATGTTTAAATAAATTTTCCGTTTAAACGCAAAGTGAAAATGTTACAAAAAGATGATGCACAGAATGTCTTTTCAAGTATTTGAAAAAGGAATTCAAGATGACAACAATGACGGGAGAGTAAATTGAAAGTATTAAAATTTTAAGATAAATAATTCACGATCTATCGGGGCCGTCGAGTAAAGCTGTGTCCCGATGAATTTTTATGTTTATCAAGGATGCTGATCCATTCGCACGGATTTTCACGGATGAAACTCGTAACAGGGATGATCGTTACAAATATAGCGAAACAAAAAGGATGAAATGAAAAATATGGTTTCACGGACTCGAATGATAAAGTTTCGAACGGTTACGAGTGGATTTCACTTCGGTATTCGAATATATTTTTCTATGCAAATACACATGGAATTTCATTTAAATTTTTATCAAAATAAAATTATCGATATACGTGTTTTAATTTAGTAACTTTTAAATAGAGAATATTTTTTGAATTCACTTAGAATTGGACGGAGTCTAGGGAATCAATAAAAAAAAAACATTTTATTCATGAAATGCCGGTGATTCTATTAATATTAGAAAATGGCGCGCGGTTTTATTATGGCACTCGATATTGAATTGACGTAAATAACACTTAAAATTGTAATTACGTAGCCCTACAAAGGTCGGCCGTCGACAATGACAGCTAACATTTTACTTCCAACCTCACTTGTCAATTACGTCAATAAGTATACTTATTTATTCATAGTGATTGGGGTAGAATTTTATATTACGCTATTTAATAATTTGAGCATAAGGAACTATTTTATAATGTATAGACTTCATAACAGTAATTTTCAGAGTCTTTCGAAGTTATTATATATTTGACACTTTAAATTATTTTCAATCTGACAATTGGAATATTGTAATAATTAAACTCTTATAATACTCGTATTGTAATACAAAACAAGATGGTATAAATAATGAATTTATTGATGGTATTTTGTTGCAATTCTATGCAAAAACTTACGAGCAAAAGGTCAAGATAACAACCCCGTCTCTTTATTCTCTTCTACTACTTTGTAATCCATTAATACTTAAGGAATCGGGATTAGTGAGTCTAAAATCAGAAAGCAAATATAGATGTAAATTATAAAAATAAGCATAAAAAAAGATCAAAATCAAAAACTCCTTAATTCAAGTAGGCTTCTTCTTATAAATAAAATAAATAAAAAATAAATAGGCTTCAAAAGCACTTTGATAAATCACACCTCAATCTTTTACTCAACATTACGTAAAAAGTGATTTCAATGTGCTTAAATAATCAAAAATGCAAGATTACATACTACGTTAAACTACATTCAAACCGAAAAGTTCAAATCCCCTCAGTTTAGGAAGGAACAAGGAACGGTCAACAAGGGAGCACGTAGTCAGACGTGTTCCGAAACAATGTTTGGAAATATCAGAAGCAATGGTCATTATATTCAGATTTATACCCAGCCCGGCTATCTCCCCCGTGCGACTACGCTAATGACCAGCTAAATGTGATAATTTCACACTCGGCTTATAATGAGAGCTCGACTGAGACAGAGCACGGCGCCGGTTTAGACTATGTTGATTAACTGGCTTGTTATATGTGTCTATTAAACGTTATATCAGTTTATTATATGTATTTAGAATAAAAAAGATATTATTAAATCGATTTGTGAATTCGACAATTTTAATTTTGGAATTCTAAAATGCGAATTTTGAATATAGAAATTTGATTACGGTTGAAATAAATCGGGACATTTCTAATTTGGAATCTGTTGCCTAAATAATTTTCGAAATTAATTCGTTCATATAAATTCGCAAATTGTTCAATAAATATAAATAGATAAAATATAAATGGTAACAAAAATAAATCTCTTGTTTATTTTATATATAAAAGTCTCGTGTCACAATGTTAGTTACAATACTCCTCCGAAATGGCTGGACCGGTTTTTATGACATTGTGTGTGCATATCGTCTGAGAATTGGTCAACATCTATTTTTCATACCCCTAAGTTATGAAGGGAGGGGATTAAGTGGGTTATATGGCAAAATAACGTTTGTTCAGCTAGTTATGCATAACTTCATCAACAAATTAATTCTTGTAAGGTTTTGTACCTAAATAAATTTTAACTTCATTTTAAAAACTACCTAATTATGTCTACTGAAGTTGCCAAAAGTTGTCAATACAGAATCAGAAACAATATCTTTGATATAAAACTAATTAGTCAACTACGAATTCGATGAAATCAGATTGTACCTGAGTTCTCTTTGCCACGAGCAGTCTAAGTTGACGGCAAATCAGGGAAAGCTTAACTGTTTAACTCCACAGTGGGTTTTGGCGTAATCCGTGACGGTCTCATCTAAATCCCCGCTCTCCAGACCTCGTCCGGTCTAATTAGACAACTATCCCTTTTACAGTTACCAAAATGTACTTGATTTAAACGTAGATTCTCAATAACTGAATTATTTTGGAAGATCTTTTTCTTCTTTAGTATATTTTCTTCTAGTAGACAGGACAAATGATTTCGTCAATATTAAGTAGAATGAAGAATTCACAAATGATTTAACTTCGTTTAATTATTTGGAAGATTACATTACCATGTACATACGACAAAATTTTGTTAAATCCACATTAATATAATAGATATATAAAGTCAATCATCAATCATTTCAGCCGATCACAGTCCACTGCTGGACATAGGCCTCCATAACTTCACGTCAAAAATGGCGTGAACTCGTGTGTTTTGCTCATAGTCACCACGCTGGGCAGGCTGGGGTTGGTGACCGCAGGGCTGGCTTTGTCGCACCGAAAACGCTGCTGCCCGTCTTCTGCCTGTGTATTTCAAAGCTAGCTGTTGGATGGTTATCCCGCCATCGGTCGGCTTTGTAAGTTCCAAGGTGGTAGTGAAACTGTGTTATCTCTTAGTCGCATCTTACGACACCCACGGGAAGAGAGGGGGTGGCTATATTCTTTACTGCCGTAGCCACACAGTAGATATATAAAGTGATTTTGGTTATTGTTTTATTTGATCAATGCGAGCAAAATTATCAACTATTTCTACTTTTGTATACAAATTCAAGAGCCATAAGTGTTCATCATTAAGGTGTTATTCCAGGTTTTAATTATTAATTTTTAAATAAAACTAAAATTGACTTTTCCAACGGTCATTATAAGAATTGAAAAATCACTGTCAGTGTTGTTGTAAAAACCCGTTCCTATTCTGAGCTGACCACTATATCACAAAAGGATTGTCTCAAAATATTAAACAAGAACTAAGAAACTAAAATTAACATATTCGGAATATGTACCATCTGAACAAGCGGACCGCATTCCTTTTACATTTATTCCGATGAAAGTTATAAGAAAATTGCGTGCGTACAAAGTACACATGTCAGATGTGAAACTTATTTGGCAAATTTCGGTGATCGGACGAGAACCGGAATCTAAAAATCAATTCATGACACCGTGATGCGTTTGATCCGTAAAAACTTTACCCCTCATGCGCTTAAAGACGTTTCACTCCAAAAAGTCAAAAGTCTGAAGACTTATAGCGCATTAGCGTTAGTAAGACAAAAAAATTCCAACCGAAATCTCCAAACATTATCATAAGCACGTTACGACTCAAACACATCAATCAACATGACTTTTTGCAAATGGATTTTCAACATACCACCTGATTGAATGAAGTAGGTAACATACGGTAGCTTCCCTTAGGTACCGAGCCTTTCAATCAATCATAGCAACATATTGTTGGCTGCACGGATAACACCGCATCAGTTCTAACGTAAATTTATAAGGGTACATGATATTATGGAAGAATTTCGTGCAACGTTAGCGAGAACTGTCGAATTCGTATAGAAATTAGAGGCTTCGCATTTCAGATTGTGATGAATTGGTTGATTTTGTTACTAATGGATTTTAATTCTGTTTTTTTTTTTTTTTTTTTTTTTTTAAGTTATTATTGCGTCTCATAATTGACTTTGTTTGAGTTTTTGTAGAGATATTTTCTTTCAAAATCGTTTTCATAGTAATGTGATTTTTTTTTATTCTATGCGTTATGTTGTAATTTTTGGTCTATGTTAAAAAAAGACGGATTGTTGAGACAGGTTGTATACATAACACGTTATTGGAAATGTTTTTACTACATTTATACCTTATTAAAAATATGACTCAATTATTTATAAGAGGATTAGATACATGTTATATAATAATAGCGATAAGTAAATAAATGTAGTTATTTATTATTAATAAAATAATCTAATAATATGATGTGTCCACATACGTATACATGGATATAAATAAATAATATATACACATGGACATAACATGTCATAGTAATTGAATGTCAGTTAAGTAAACTTTATTATTGAAATTATTGTTCGGAATATAATAAAGTTACAAGGCAATAACTGTAATTTTATTTTATTACATTTTTCATTTTAGAGAACATATTGTATTTCCAATTTTCTTTTTATTAACATTACTCCTAATTTAATCATTTTTTATTACACCCATAAATAATAAAATTTCAAAGAACATTCATTCTTTAGGAATAGCATCATATCGTTACCTTTTGTCAAATTCAAATATCAACAAAGTGACTTCACTACTATATAATTAACAGACTTCAAAAAAAGAAGAAGGTTCACAATTCGACTTTATTTTATATGTTGCCTTCATAGCTTTTTACGGGATACTGATTTAGAGGAATCTTTTTTATTCGAAAGCTGGTGCTTCTCAATTGTTTCATTTGAATTTTATCGAGATCTAGCGAGTAGTTTTTGAGTTATCTCAAATAATACGTTTCTAATTGACTATTATTGCGACCATCTACGTTGATTGTATTACTTTTATCATTATTTCTTCTTCGTCTTCGATGCGACAAAGCCAGTGCGGTCACCAACCCGCCTGCCCAGCGTGGTGACTATGGGCAAAAAAAAGGAGTTCCTGCCATTTTTGGCGAGAGCTTGTGGAGGCCTTTGTCCAGCAGTGGACTGTATTAGGCTGAAGTGATGATGAGTATCATTAGTTCATGGAAATTGAAGTCAGTCTCTTTTTTGTTTAATAGCAAACACACTTCTTTGTAATTTCATTTCGCTACTAGCTCAAAAGCTATTCAAGTCCACATAAATTTACTTGAAATTACTTCTATGTAGCTTCAGACTGCTGAAGCGAAAATTTCAATGTTCAGTTGATTCTATTAATTAACGATGCCGTGCTCGCCCCATCGCGCCAACTTTGAATAGCCAATTACACTGATAATTGGAGGTCGCGCAGGTGTCTTGAGGACAAAGACGGATGAGGGTGTGGTGTAAGTGACAAGATGACGTTACATTAAATAATAATAAATGATACCCGGATTTTGTGTACCCGGATAAGACAGTAAATTTTTTAGTGTATATTTTCTATAAGGATGTTAGTGATAGTTACTTGCAAATTAATATTGAAATGGATTTAAATTGTTTGTGTTCAGAATGTTTATTTTCATTAGTGGCATAGAAGTAACATCGTGTACTATATGTAATTACTGTTATGTTAATATACAATAATATTTGTAAATTATCAATATTAGTTTTTACTTAAGGTACAGAGTCAAATAGAGTTACCAAAAAGGCCATACTTTAATTTTTTTTAATAGAAATATATTTACCGCCAAAGGTTCCTCACTTGAGGCGTATTTGCGAGATCTGAGTTTAGTTATGTTTTGTAGTATACTGTATGTAATGTTTACTACCGTCGGTATCACAATGAAGTTATTACGGCCGACGTAACAAGGGTCGCAAAATTGTTTGTTGAAATATCTATATTAACCTGCGTCAGAATAAGGATGGGTACATACATACACGTGTGGTTGAATTTCAAAGCACCGTGCCAACGTTTAGGAGCTTATACTCTGACACATTTGACGTAAACAAGAATTAATAACAATTTAATTTGATCAGATCGATGCTTTAAACAAATAGGTCTCATCGTATTAACTCTTGAACAAATAAAACCTATACATTAATACGATAATTAAATTATAATAAAAATCGAATTTAATTAAAATTTTCATCATATACCAAAATTCGTGGACAATTTAAATTACTGTTCGTGCATCGGCTTCGATATACAGCGTTTAATTAATGCCTGCGAATTAATCCGAGCGGAGGTGCGTTTTCAGAGCTTGTCATTGTCAGCGTTCGTTAGACGTGGCCTGTCGGTTGCATGGCAGCCTTGGGCCGTTGGAGCAGCACGAGGGAGTGGAGATGTGTTCAGCAGAAATAATTTGCATGGGCACTTAAATATTGAAAAACTAGCATTTTTCTGCTAAATTACTTGTTACGTGTTGTCTGTGTAACGCTAAGTTACCTAATTTATTAATATGGGCAACATATTGTTTATTAAAAATTATAGACAAAATTAAATTAATCTACTTAGGCTTTGTACATAGCACTTATTCCTAATAAGTAGACATTACCATCCCGATTTATATGTAACAGTAATACCGTACTAATAATGGTTAAAATATATACAGTTTCTGCCACTCATCGCCATGTACCCTGTGATTATCCCCTTACAATAATGAGACTAAGCGAAAATTATGGGGTCGAGTCTGGCAACTAATTACTTGAAGTAATTTTATTTTTACCTACTCACATAAAAGTGCTGACATTTTTGGTAATGCGATTTCCATCATTAAGCGGTTATCTGATTAGTGGACCCAAAATTGTGGTCAGGGCGAAGTAGGGGGAGGAGTGGGAGGGGTAGAGACATTAAATCGGTGTTAGCCGAGTCGTTAGGCCTAATAAATGTACTGAAAGATAACAGGAACAATATGGTTGAAATTTAGGGCACCTGTATTTGACCGTAAAGTATGACTATCTTTTATCGTTACATCAGACGAATTTATTTTTAATGAGCTTTTGTAATTTTATTTTTCAAGATTAAGAGCAATCATTTTAAATTATGAACGTATAATTAAATTGGTAGTTAGGGCCAAGGTATTTTGTTTCTTAATAGCTGATAAAGGAAACCATCTCGAGGAAACCGGAATGTTTTGTAACGAATTTTAAGACACGTTTACTCACACCGGTCTTTATATAAGGTGTGGACCAGATTTAGGTCTGACCTTTGTCTTAATTAGAGGACAACTTATTTATCCACCTAAGCGTCTCTTGCACGTATTTGGGTAAAAAAAAAAGAAATATTAACTCGATAGATGCAGACGGATTGTGGTTAAACAAATAAAAACTTATGTTATTTTTTACGATCAAAAGTAATTCATTTTAATTTAATTGATTGAAATATACAAATTCCGAATCACGGTTGTAAAAACGAAATAAATACGGATAAATATCATTGCGTGATATAAAATGTCAAAACTTGTTATAGCAGCCAACTCGTCTGTGTTAAAAGTCTGCCCACATAGTCAATCAAATCATTCGTGTTCGCCATTTTGACGTAACATTAAACACGTAGACTCTGAAAATAGGATAGCCATACATTTATTACATTTGGGATTATTGGTGTAATAATTTTTGCTATTTTAACTTAAAAAATGCAAAGGTGGTTTTATCATATCTTGTTTAAAAATTGTTTTAAAGTCATTAATAGTTATTTGTTGTACGACTAAATTTCTATTCGAAGCAAAATCATTGATTTCAGTCTTTGATATATCATCATCATCGCTCTGATCATCATCATGCTGAGTGGTTACGCTATCAAAGAATATAGCCACCCCTTCTATTCCCGTGGGTGTCGTAAGAGGCAACTAAGGGATAATACAGTTCCACTACTACCTCGGAACTTAAAAAGCCGACCGATGGTGGGATAACCATCCAACTACTAGCTTTGAAATACACAGGCAGAAGACGGGCAGCAGCGTCTTCGGTGCGACAAAGCCAGCCCTGCGGTTACCAATCCGCCTGCCTAGCGTGGTGACTATGGGCAAAACACATGAGTTCACGCCATTATTGGCTTGAACTTGTGGAGGCCTATGTCAAGTAGTGGACTGCAAAAGGCTGCTGTGATGATGATGATGACGTGATGTTCAGTAAAATAGTTTTAAAAGTTTTAAATCTAAATTTTTGAATTTGTATATAATAATGTGTATGTGTATAAATAATTTCGTCACGTGTGTCACGTCAACTGTTTGGTATAAAAGTTGTATATACGTGGAAAGGGCTTGAGAGTGGCAGGTGTATAGGCAGAAGTGTAGTTTAGAAAGAGAAATAAAATAAGTAGAAGTAAGTTGTTAAACTAATCGAAGTTTGATGTAGAAGTGACGTCGGTGAAGCCCGAACAGCAAAAGACGAAAGTAAGTAATATGAACTTTAAATAATATAAAATAGTAAGAAATGTTTACTACCAGGCATTTTGCTCCACCCTGTAATATCCTACTGCTGGGCATTGGCCCCTTTCCTCGCAAGCATCAGGTCTATCTATTTTAGTAGAGTAAATACTCTACTAAAATAGAGAAAATGTTTTTTTAACTTGTGTTTTAGAAACCTTATAAGTAACTAACTGATTTAATTTTTTCATATTGGAAATCAACGACTAACTAATAATAAATGGCAATAGTAACTAAAACGTTTTTATAACTGATCTTAAAAACCAATTGTATAATTATATATATTAGGATTACGATATGGGCTCAAAGCTATTTTGTTTCAATTATATCATCTATTTATACGAAAGTCAAGAATAGAGTTTATTGTTTTTGTATGATGTCGGTTTTGTGGTTAAAATTTCTTTATTTATTTATTAATGACTAGCCCGTTGGCGCAGTTTGTAGTGACCATGCTTTCTGCTCCGAGGGTTGTGGGTTCGATTCCCACCGCGAGTCTGGGTGTAATATAAATATTTATTTATATATTTATATATGTATTATTTATAAGTATGTTTATCGAAAAAAAAATATGTAGCTATATAACAGTCGGCTGTTACCTATAACACAAGCATTAAGTTGCTTACTTTAGGAACAGACGACCGTGTGTGTATTGTGTAAATATTTATTTATTTATTATTTATTTATTAATTTATTTATTTATGCATAAATAAATAAATAAATAAATTAACGGAGGCAAGATTCCTTAATTTTGGTCTAAATGTTTTTTTTTGCTAATTACTCCATTATATATATAAATTTATCGACCCCGATTTTCATTACGAATTATTGTCACTCTTGATAGAAAAATTATCCATCAAAAAGCTGTAGGAGTAAAGCGTCGATTTAAGTTTTATCCTTTCAATGAAACATAAAATAATCACTTCTCCTGATTTACTACAAAAGAGAAAATGAATTTTTACGGATATTACAATGTTCGGTTTGGTTCGATATATTTTTTCTTCAAAATTGTCCCGAAGTTAACAACGCGAAGCTTGGTGCCCTCAGTCGAAATGCCACGTATGAACCACAGTGTATCGCGGCTTCATTAATAGATATAATTGATGGCGCGACTGTTGGATACAATACTGTAAAGGTCGGTTTCAGTTCATAATTATTATGGAGACTCTTAAATGAAATTACATCTATTTCAGAATCAATTACATAATAGACTGCTATGTGGCAAAATAACTGCGGTCGTTACGTAGCCTTACATGTAAATGTTACTTTGTAAATTATTGAAAATAATTCTATATATTATATAAAAATATGTTAATTAATAAACACGCTAATTGAAAGCTAATTAAAGAAAATAATTAAAACTTAAAAGAAAAGAAACATTTCAACAAAGTTCTTTTAAAAATCATAATCAAAGAGAACAAGGAATCGTTTGTGACGACCGACATTTCTTTTTATAAAAATGAATTTATTCCTATTGTAATTTTATTGTTAGGAGATTGTCACACCGAATGCTATGCGCGGAACGATGCTGTAAACTTATATAGATAATTGTACTTTGATCATGAGAAACGAAATTTATATGAAGCTATCTTTTTAAAATAGTACGAGTATGACAACATTCCCGATTGGCCGTCAGTGTAAATAAGCTATTTCTAAATATATTCTTTCTGTACGAAATTTTGTTTCTGCTGTGTGTGTAAGTATGTTTGTATGTATATACATTTGAAAAGTAAATGAGAAATTATAGAGAGAGAGAGAGTATACGGTCATAATATTTAATATTTCTATAAATGTAAGTTTTTATAATTATTCAAATCGGAAGGGGGGTGGCAATAGAGCAATTCGAGTTACGCTTTAAAAACCTGAATCACTTACAATCAAAACAATGGTATTAAAATGCACAGAAACAACTAAAACGTACAAAAGTAAATTATTACACCGCTTTGTCTCCAACAAGCCTCAAACTTTTAATTGTTTACAATAAAAACTTTTGTTATCATATACGACCAGTGTTTTTCCTGTTTCGTTTAACATTCGTTCTCAACATTGTGAATAGAATTTACGTTTTTTAATTTGAAATATTTTTATGTTGAAAAGAGGTTTGCCTGAACTCGTAATAATATTAGTGTATGTGATTTATTGTTTTTTTTTCTAATTTTAAAATGAGAAAAGTTTATAAAAATAGAATTAAAATTTTTGTTGTACATATTGGATTTTTTTTTAAATTACATTAAAGATTCATTAATTACTATTACATCAGAAAACTGATTAATGTTAGAATACACTTGAGTTTATTTTTCGGAAGCTTGTGAATAATAATAAACTAATAATCATCACTTCATCATCATCATCACTTCATTATCATTATCATCATCACTTCAGACTATCGCAGTCCACAGATGGCCTGGACATAGGCCTCAACAAGCTCGCGTTAAAAATGGCGTGTTCTTATGTGTTTTGCCCATAGTCACCATGCTGGGCAGGCGGGTTGATGATCGCCGGGCTGGCTTTGTTGCACCGAAGACGCCGCTGCCCGTCTTTGGCCTGTGTATTTCAAAGTTGGCAGTTGGATGGTTATCCCGCCATCGGTCGGCTTTTTAAGTTTCCTAGGTGATAGTGGAACTTTGTTATCTCTTAGTCGCCTCTTACGGCACCCACAGAATGAGGCTGGTGGAAGAGGGGTGGCTATATTCTTACTGCCGTAACCACACAGCAATGATGAATAAATATACTATCTAAATTTACGAATGGACATCCTAGTTAGGTGGTATTAAGAGTAGCTCTATACCAGCGTAGCTTAGTAACAGCCATTATCCACGATATTTGTTTAGATAATCTGTCCTCACTGTTAAGATCTGCCGACGCTGCAATTCTTGGTAAAAATTCTTACGTTTAGTGTTCTTCCATACACGAAAATTAACCAAATAATGTCATTGTTAGAAAGCCTAACCTAAACCGGGGACGTTGATAGCGATCGGGTAGCAGTCATTAAACAATCAATGACGCGATCTAATCGGACCGGGGTTCGATATCGGTTATAGAGTCCCGCAGTCGGGTTAACTTTGATATTTCATTATTAATTTAACAGCTTTTGTAATTATGATATTGTAAATTGTCGTTTGATGAATTTAATACAACAATATGATGTTTTTTCTTGGTTTCGTTTAATAATCTATGTATCTTCTACTGGGAGACAGCTGGATATATCCTGCCAAAATCTGGAGCAGCTCGCCTGAGGAAGAACCTCAACCTTACAGTAGATCACAGCTAAATAACTCTGCTCAAGCAGCTTTGTCTTACTGTGGTGAGTAAGGTGGCCAGAGCTCCTGGGTAGGGTCGGGGTAGGGTCGGCAACGCGCTTGCGATGCTTCTGGTGTTGCAGTTGTCTATACGCTACGGTATCCGTTAGCCATCAGGTGAGCCGTACGCTTGTTACCGGACCTAGTCGTATAGTAAAAAAAAAAAACTTAATACAATAAAACAAGTCAAATTATTTTTGTTTATCATTTGTTGTTTGCATTGTCATGTATCCGTTTTTGTTAGTTTTCATTGTGAAGATTTTACAAATATCTGTATAAATATAGTGTTTTGTAATGAAAGCAGAAATTCGTATAGATTATATGCAACGTACTATGACGTACAGCTTACAGTTATATAATTTTTCTGGAGGTTCGTTCTGAACTTCGAAACGGCTTGATTAACTTTTTTTGTTAAATATATATTCTAAATGGAATCCGGCACTGTATTCAAATTATAGATATTTCTCTTCAAGAAAAAATAAATAAATATGAATATGAATCTTAAAACAAAAAAGTAAGAGTTTTAAGTAAACACGCCAGAATGAAAGCGAAATAATGTTAGCGTAACGTTAAAGTTAAAACGTAACTTTAATGTATCGATAGGTTAATACTTCGTCGAAATGTCAAATATTCTTGGAAATGTCGCAAATTTATTAACAACGATGAATTGAAACTAACCGAAAACATGAAATTTATTGCTTTAAAGTAACATTAAAATCCCACAAAAGAGTTTACATTAGTTAGTAAATAAATATTAAGTAGGTTTTAAAAAGTCTTCGAAAATCGAAGCATATTTAGTGCTTGGCTATAGAAGTGACAAAGATTTGGTTTTAACAGCGCTATTTATAATAATAATAATGCTTTATTCATAAAAATATATTTATTTATTGAATATGATATACAAAATATAATACCGTCTTAATAATAAATCAAACTATCCCTAATTATATTCATATGCACGAGTTTGTGTACATATGATCGGCAAAGAAATATATTTTTAACATTCGGGCAAACTTTTAGCTTAAACATATTTGAATATTTTTAATTTTTTCTTGATTTTGTGTCCGTGCTGTGTGTTTCTTCCCAAGGTAGTAGTGGAACTGTGTTATCCCTTAGTCGCCTCTTACGACACCCATGGGAAGAGAGGGGGTATATAATAAATGGTTATATTTATCATAAGCAGACGCTTGTATATTTTTAAGGTAAGTATCATAAACCTGTGTAAGATAACCGTATGGTAGCCATGTTTTTTTTGAAATCCCCTTATCCCTTAGTCCCCTGTTATGACACCTACGGGAAGAGAGGGGCTGGCTATATTCTTTGATGCCTTAACCACACAGCACAACTAATACCGCTAGTTACAGCAGTAACTACAACATTAACTACTGTGCTAACGCTAGCCTAGCTAGTTTTTTTGGTAGCTAAGCAGAAAATACTGATACAGTTTATTTGTATCAATTCTGAAAATAAAGTTTAATATAACCTATTTATAAATTCAACGCTTTAAGCATAATCGAAATACAAATAAGCCATTTCGACGTTTCAAATTCAAATCGTTTATATCCCAGACGTAAGTCCATGCATGTATGCATGTAATATCTAAGTGACGTAAACAAAACACTCCGTCAACGTTATTCCTATAAACAATTCACTAAGTAGCCATATAATCTGTACAGAAAGTTCGAGATTTAATAAATCTTACGATATAAGATTTATGGTTCGAATATCTGATGCCTTACAAAGTCTTAAAACTTGATCTGCCCGACATTAGGTTATTAAACTCCTCGTCAAGACTTCAGCTTACAACATCGTGACGTCTCTGTAACATTCTAGATTTATCGATGCCATTAACATGGAAATAATAATTTTACACTTTATCGTCAATAAAACCGTTTGATATCTTCCATTTTGATAAATAATTCAATTTCGAACGTTATTATTGCTTTCATGTACAGTATTGATATAGGGTAAACAAGGTCATTGACATTAGCCTTTTATTTTTGATGTCATTTCGTATCTTTGGTTAGCTGTTGAAGAAAGTGTGTAAATTTTGTTCTTTAGAAATTAATAATTCATTAATCTATGTTTCATAAATATACAAAGCTTCTATTCCAACGTATTTAAATTAAAGTTTGAATTAAAAAACTTTTGATGTAAATAACAATATCGTCTAATTAGTTTGAGTTGAAGCTATAAAATAGTTCATTAATATCAGCTTGATTTCGACGAACTATACGAACTATTTCATTTAATTATTGATGTACACATATTTGACATTCTAACTCCGACCGCGACTTCGCCATTGAAAATGAACGAAATTTAATTTAGCAATGTATCAGACTAATAAAATTCCTACCGTATTTACATTAAATATGAAATAAATGAACTAAACTGTTTTAATTATCTCAGTTGTTAACAACTAAGGTAGGGCACAGCAGGAAAATTCCTGCTCAAAATATGGAGTAGCCCGACTGGGGTAAGTACCTCGACCTTACAGAAGACCACAGCTAAATAATACTGCTCTCAAGCAGTATTGTGTTCCTGTTGATGAGTAAGGTGAGGCTTATGAGAGCCGTACACTTGTTTGCCGACTTAGTTGTATAAATAATAACAACAATAATAATATTACATTTGAAATAGTTTCTAAATATTCCTTACAAACGAGCTTCAGTAAATGACACTCTACGAAAAAAGGTAAAAAAAAAACAGACGAAAAACATCAGACAAGCGAAGACGAACAAAAACTGCGAACATCTTCGTGAGTTGCAGAAATAACTCAGACGAATTAAGAAGTGGTGTTCCGTGAGACCACACCATCAGGCGCTGATGCCCATAATTTATTAACTCTTCATAAGTGCTAAAGGATGTATATTCATAAGTCCAGTGGAACGTGTGTTGGCTTGGCGTATAAATAATTCAGTGTATCGGGGTGCCGGGAACATTCCCAGCGAGGTTTCGATTGTAAGTCTTTTACTTGCGCGGGAAATAAAGTTAATAATAATGGTGAATGGGGAATTGCTCGGTATCATTTCGTCTGTCTATTCGGTTGTAACATAAAATAACATACACTTTGCTCAGACCGTAAAGTTGAATATAATTTTGTATCATGGGAATAAAGAACGTGAACAATCTTTAAAAGAAATGGGGGAAAAGGTATTTTGGTTTATTTGATGATTTATTGCGTTTGTTAAAACGAAACTTTTGCATCGATAGTTTTCGATAACGATAACTGTTTGCTGTTTATGTATGACTGTGTTCTGATAGATTGAATTTTACCATATTTTTATTGCTTTTATAAACATTTTTATTATAGTGGGAAAAAATAATACATCTTTCTTCTAATTCACTAATACCAACATGTTTATTTTTGACATTCAGAATAACTTTGAAATATTAAAAAGTGTGCGTGTACTTATGTAAGCACGTAAGAAGTAATACTTCGTTGGTTAGCTAACTTCATGGTGCTAAATTCTTTTTCGTCGACTAGCTAACTTCAGGGTGTCAGTTTTTTATGTCAGTGTGCGCGCGCATCGCTAAAATTTACTCCATCGTTTTAACGCCCAAAAGAAGTATAACTTCAAAAAAGAACGTGTCATTTATTCGTTCCACGTAAGTGTCATTAGAAAAGTTTTCATTGTACATTAAAAATCCATAAAATGATCTCTAACTCAACTAAGGAGCATTAAGAACCCAACGAAATTGAATTATAAATCTACCCTCAGTAAGTTATTTACGAGTGGATAACAAGCGTCCCAGTTGGGCCCAGCAAATAAAATTATAATTGGGACATAATATGTGGAACACGGGATTATAGACTTACGACGGCAATGCAATGCTTTTTCACAAACCCTTTTCGGATACCCAAATTATCGAGCCTCTGAAATATGTATTATTACCCACTAGAATGTGACCCTTCCATTCGTCAGAGTCAAGTCGAGTACTTTTACTGACATGGATGAGTATTGTTGAATTTTTTTTTTATATTTTCCGGTCATGTTTCACTGATTTTAAGGTTTACGTTTTATACA
Organism: Melitaea cinxia; assembly: GCF_905220565.1. NCBI lineage: Eukaryota > Metazoa > Arthropoda > Insecta > Lepidoptera > Nymphalidae > Melitaea > Melitaea cinxia. The sequence goes on from NC_059401.1 coordinate 16,062,190, forward strand.
AATAAATATAATAAGCAACGGATTCACAATAAATGGTACAAATTGAAATGAAAATATTAATGATATATTTTCAAGGCGGTTTGTAAAAGCAGAAGGTGTAATTTAAAAAGATACTGGTTATGTTTGTGCCTAAAACTGTATAGTTAGGGCGGAGATGTAAAAAGTAAATTTATGAACAGATGCAAATCAAGAAATACAAAATTCTATGAACAAACAACGCCAGAAAGAGTGTTGAGAAGTATTAAATTTGTTGAGCTTACGTCGAAGCCCAGGACTATGACAAAAGGTCCACATCCTCTGGGAATACTGAGAAATGCATTGTTGGAAAACAAACGAGTCGCTGGTAGTATCCGAAAGTTTTATATTTGAAGTTCGGACTCGGTTTCGACAGGGTTATATTGTCGCGCTGGCCACCTCCAAGTTTTCCGCAGAACCGTCAACACTCGGTGTCACTTTTCCTTTAGAAGTTACTTTAAAATATTTACGACTAAAACTTTATCAGCGTAAGAAAATTTCGACGAGTGGAGTCCTACGGCAAATTTATAGTTTTCTGATAGAGAGCACAGGGAAGTTTGGTATATGAGATACGTTATCTTTCTCCTCTGTCATTTTGTGATTTATTTGTATTTGAAATGATTTGAGATGTTTCCGGAGGCTAAGGTTTTCTTGTTTTGTTTTATCTCGAGTTCTTTTATTTTATCTTGTGCGGTATTTATTTTGATATATTATGTGAATTGTAGTTTTGATGATCATTGTGTTTCGTTTTTGTTTCAAGTGATCTTAAAGTAATTTTTATATTCTTTGTTTATGTGAATGAAAATGTTACGTAAAATAATTAGCTATCTAGAAGACTAGTGATCTAGATATGCTTCAGTTAACAAAAATAAAAAGTTTAGGTAGCAAAAAATCAATCAATAAAAAATACATCAAAACATTAGGTACATAACAAATTTAGGTAACGTGGCTAGTGCAACCTTACCAACCTTAACTTTATATAAAATTAGAGTACCTATACAAATTTTATAGAGTACAAAAATAGTATTATCATTGATAAGGATTTCTTATAAACAACCCCTGTCTAATAAATAAGATGTCGGTAACTGTATGGAATATTAGTGCATACGATTAGTTCGTTATCTGATTATTGCAAGTCGTCAAGTAGTAAGTTAGTATAGATACTGTATATGCCCATCATACATGACTGTACATAAAACATCTTACATTTTTTTGAAAGTTACGGACGTTTTTAAGCCGGCTATGGTACCCCTCCGCAACGCGCCATAATTAACTTAGTTCCAATAATGACGTTATAAATTTTAATTACAAAGAAAAATATATCCATAATACTTGAACAACTTTCACGGTCTACAATGTTACAATATTATTCAAATTATCAACTTTCATTTATGAAATAATTCGCCAAAATTCATGATCGATTGGCTTTTAACAAGCAAACTCCTGAAAGTTAAATTTGTGAAATATATGCAAAGCTTCGAATTGTATTTCATTATAAATTTTGTAACTATGTTTGCTTTCATAATTTAATTCAGTTTAAAAATTAATTTAAAATATTCTATACAAAAATTTTGTTCTAACATACACGATTTATACACAAATACTATTTTTAAATATAAATGAGTACATACCTAGATTATTTTGTGCAGTCCTTTTGGGTCTCCCCACCGTGCCTCGGAGAGCACGTTTTGCCGTCGGTCCCGGTTGTTATCGTGTACACCTGATAGCGATCTTTACTCATAGTAGGGATAATATCCGCCAACCCGCATTGGAGCAGGGTGGTGGATTAAGCTCTCCTTTGCAGTTGGATATGTAACGTAATTTTTTTGACATTTGTTAAGTGCGTGTATATTATGGCAACATAAATATTAATATTTCATTTCGTTTCAATACAGAATAAAACAAAACACTGTTTAAATTATATTCCAAATTTTCACTCCTCTAATATATCTTTACATAGCATATGTGTACAATATGTATCATACTATTAAGATCTTGTATGACATTTGCAGGCAATAGGCGTATCATCCTGTCACCGTTTAACCGCAGCCTCCAATGAGATAGTATGTCGTATGTACATATATAGCATCACGATATGCGGTTAGTCATACGGAAATATAATTATCTGGGTCGTCATAGTGATTGCTAGATAGCTATCGTTCCTGTATTACTTCAAATGTTAATATCTTTGTGTCCGTTTTGATGGTAGTTTGATTTTAAGAATATTTTTATTTATAATTTTGAAAGCAACATTGCATGAATTTTTATTTTCAGTGATATCGTACTGTTTTATTTGATATAATTTAAATTACTATTATTTAATTTATATTAGGTTTTTTTTTTTTTTAACAACACTAAACTACTGAAATAAAAAAATTTGAGAGATTATTTTTTGATTTTTATTCTTTGACACACAAAAAATAACGATCAGACGATTTTTGCTAAGTCTGTTTATAGAGCAAGGTTATAAAAAGTGCCGCTAGGGATCATAGCTGCATAGCTGTAATCGTAAACGTCAGCTGCTCGGGTTCTTGTATAATTATAGAGATAATCTCGCCTGTCATTCTGAAATAATTTCACCAGCTAAAACGGAATATCATTTATTGTTATTAATGTTGTTCAGAACTTTATTTGATTTAGCAAATACTCTTGGAATTGAAAGGCTGAAAGTTTTGACTTTGAATTTTAGCGGTAAATATTTACTAAATAAATACATTATCTGTTTCTAAATAGAAATTCTATTTTCATAGAATTACACTCAGAGATGGCTCTTATGTCTTGTTTGTAGTATAAATCCTGGAGATTTGTTTGTTTGTTCGCGCTTATCTTAGGAACTTATCAGATACAAAATATTGTATTGCGATAGCCCTTTTAAATGAGTGGTTTTATCAGCGTTTAATTTTTTTACGTCATTTGAATGAATAATTAAAAAAAAGAATTTCTCTTAGCAGATAAAAAAACAAGTGTGCTAATATACGAAAATTAATTTTCTCTCTTTCTATCTTCACTAACTTATATCTCCCTCTCAACTTCCGTTCGCCTCGCCCTAACACACTTTTTATAACGCTCTCGTTATACATTCACCAGCTTACTTCCCAAGTAAAACGTGCGTATATAAGTTTTACTTTAAAAAAAAGATCTTTTACAAGCTCTTTTTTAGGTACAGTAATATTTACTGTTCACGATTTCTGTAAATAAAATTAGTAATAAAATTAAATATCTCATCCTGGTTAGTATAATAGTGTATATCAACTAAAAATAATTAAAATTACATATTGCTTCGCAAAAGAAATCTTTCTTACGAAATCCTCTAATAATAGGTCACTTAACACTATACGAACATGTGTATCCATGACACCTTTACAGACAATGAAACAAAAGAATGGCACTCGCCATCGGAAATGTGCGGTGACAACTAAATGGAAAACTACATTCTATAGGAAAGGACAGTCGATTTATTAACGGAGCGCTCTCCGTGATCCTACGTGACGGGCCGCACATAAAACAAGTGTACGGATTTTATTATTAAAGGATTTAAAGGACTATGTCTCCACTCAATTGAATTTTCGCACACTGTACATTGCTTCATTTATCATATTTATTTTACTTTTAGCCCTTCAATCCTTTGAACTACTCAAAAAAATTTTTTTTTTTGCTTTTGTGGCAGTACTTCCAAATCCACCTCTGTTATATGTGCTTCATCGCTTGCTAGGCTAGGGCTTCCCTAAGCTACAGTGTCTACAATTATGGCATTAGCTCAGATTTTAAACAGTTCTCATTTACTGGAAATCTTACAATTTTAGATTCTGTATAAATTTTAGGACTTATAAATCCATCCACGTTGCTTGTACTGACGCTCACAAGGCTGGTCACAGTGTCATCGATTATTTGTTTCACAATGTGTTTCATTTACCGAAACTTTTTAAATTTTAGCTCTTAAGACGGCCTTGCTCAAAGAATCTTTTTTATGTCACTCTGTATTAATTTTAGCATTTCTAAATCAATAACCGTTGTCTGTGCTGTATCACTTATTAGGTTAGCATTATTTTGAGCCACTGTACCATTAATTATAAGATTAATTCAAAACTATTTTAAGTAGTTAGATACAAAATGACAGTTACACTTACATTAATATTTTTCATTTGTCTAAGATTTTGTCTAAAAGTCGATACGTCTATCTTCCTGATTCGTGATGTGTTTGTTGTGTGTGTGTGTGTGTGTGTGTGTGTGTGTGTGTGTGTGTGTGTGTGCGTGTGTGTGTATCTTCAAGCTAATATAATATTAATTAGGAACAAAACATTAAGTTAAATGATATTCTAACGACATCTTTATTTTTCTGTCGCGTGCCTTGTATCGTTACGAGTGTATTTATAAGTCGTATCATGATTATCGTTTTATAAACGCTAAGCTTAGAAATAAAATATGTATAACAAGATTACGGTACAAATAAAATGTTCAGTTACTGAAGAGCATTAGTATTTTTTTGTATTAGATGTAGTTTTAGTTACGCTTTTAAACTATTTCAACTGAGGTAGGGCACAGCAGGAAATTTCCTCCTCAAAATATGGAGCAGCCTGACTTGGGTAGTACCTCGACCTCACAGAAGATCACAGCTAAATAATACTGTTCAAGCAGTATTGTGTTCCTGTTGGTGAGTAAGGTGACCAGAGCTCATGGAATGGGAGGGGTGGGGGTATTGGGCATTGGGTCGGCAACGCGCTAGTGATGCTTCTGGTGTTGCAGGCGTCTATAAGCTACGGTAATCGCTTACCATCAGGTGATCCGTACGATTGTTTGCCAAACTAGTTATGAAAAAAAAAGCTATTAAAACAACGATTACCAAAGCTTCGAGTTCCTTTCAGGTCTTTTAAACAGAAACTAAATTCAGTCCTATGATACAACCATGTTTCACAATTTTTACTGGTGTTTCTTTGATTTTGATAAATACTTTAATTTTTAGCTATTTATATATACATTTTATTTCAATGAAGTCTGAAAATAAAATAAGATTAAATACTCGATTGTGCCAAAACATTTTCGCCGACACTAGTGGAGCTTAGCAGACGATTGTGGTAGAAGTGATATAGATTACTTTACACCTCCGAAATATTGCGGGTCTCCGTGAAAAAATTATAAACCGTAAAATTAGGGGTAAAATTAATTATCTTGCCGGTACCCAATTTTACACCAACGAACCCGCGGGCGTCGAGTTACGCTTAATATTTTTTTTTATAACATTAAATTAAAAACAGTTACTGTACATCAAATAAATTTGTTTCTGTTCGAATGATTGATGCGCCCCAATTTAATATTTACATTCGAATCGGTAATTAGCTTGAAAGAGTGTTTGATCCGTTTTTTTTTTTTTTTTGAAAAGTTCAAAGAAGGGTTTTATTTTGAACTGCACGTGTTATTGGAAAAGGATTAGGGATTTTGTTGTTTTTGTTACGTAAACAGAAAGATTTGATTTGTTTTCAATCAAAAATATTACAAAAAATAAAATATCGCTAAGCTCTGACTATTAAAGTGAAAAAATTTAAAGTTGTATTACGTTATAATTTAAACACATGGATATCAAAATAATTTAAAGACGTTATAATTGAAACACATGGATATCTCATATGTTATATGTATTATAGCCCGTTGGCGCTGTTTGTAGTGACCACAACAAAAGTTATGGGTTCGATTCCTACCCCGAGACTGGGTGTAATATAAATATTTGTGTATTATTTACAAGTATTTTACTTGAAAAAAAAATGTAGCTATACCAGTCGGCTTTTACCTATAACACAAGCATAAAGTTGCTTACTTTAGGAACAGACGACCGTGTGTGTATTGTGTGTATACTTAATTATTTATATTATAATGTTATTAAAATTCTTACGGCGTAAAAAACCGTTGCTTTTTTACTTTCAAAATTAGTATTTCGAAAAACTGTAAACTTAATATAATGTAAATTGATAGTTTTTGATAATATACCTATTAGGGATTAAATAAAATATTTTTGATATACAATGACAATATAATCATTTTCATGAATGTATTTGTTTTAAGACACTTTAATTAACTTCGGATACAAAATCACATGTGGACATTAACTATTCGAATACAAACCCAAGGTTATTCAAAATCGGGCACCCAATTCACCAATATTCATTAAGATCAAGTGTTGAATTTAAATAACTATTTAGCAAGGCAATAATGGCTCGAAACCCTCTCAAAATCTGTAACAATATGCGTGAATAGTGCAAGCGAAATTGGCCTTTACAAGCAGGATATTAACCGTCGATATGGCGTCAAGAATTTCGTCTCCTCCTCATACTATCTTAGTTGTACGTGCAGATGGTGATAGCTTGCAGCAATTTAATAACCATGCCTAGTTGAATACGAAGTTGGCACAAAAGCGATTAGGTCACGATCACATTGACGTAACGTTAGTCTGATTTTCTTATTCAATACCCCTTTTCTTTATTCGAGCTGAATGTCTTTGGAAACATGCTTATCTACTTTCAATATTTTAATGATGTTCACAACGTTCCTCAAATTGCGTTTCTTTCGATTCGCTTGCTTCGACTGTTGCTCTATTCCGAAATTGTGACTAAATTGAATTTATCCATACTTATATTGCAGTGTGACATTATGTCTGCAACGGTCAGAAGGTTGTTGGGCTAGTTAAACTAGCCTAGAAGTCAAGCCAACTTTATCATCATCATCATCATTTCAGCCTATTGCAATAAATGTAAAAATATTAGTATTATTGGTATTTTCTAACCTTTTAATTTTAACCGACTTCAAAAAAGGAGTGTGGTCCATGATAAGGAAACCGGAATCTGATGATGGGAGCCCAGAGAAATCGAGGAAAACCCTCAAAAATACACATAACTTTTTACTGGGTGTACCGATTTTGATGATTTTTAACTTCATCGAAAGCTGATGTTTATCATGTGTACTATCAAGATCTGATAACAACTTTTGGAGTAATCTTTGATAATGTGTATTTACTTGACTATTTTTTCGTCTACCTACGTCGTATTACTTGTTGTATTACTTTGAAGTCGGTTTTTTTCGTTTTCCAGTAAAGACAATTATTTTCGATATAAAAAACTGACTACAAAAAAAATCAATCAAGGATTCTTTCTCAAATTTACTCATCAAAGAAAAATTGAGTTTTAAAACAGCCTTTACTCACAAATATTAACTAAAATTTTATAAAAATATTTAACATATAAATTAAATTCCAGTATTATCCTGTCCTACAGGACCCGGCTTTCTCTCACCGCAACTTCTGAGTGAAACCGCATTAATTCCCTTCTCATCCTGTTTCAATACGCGCTAACCACTTTCACACTTTCAGTAACGCAAAAAATAATTATTTTTGTTAAATAAACGTATTTATATTTTAACATATTGTATCCTGGGGAAATTGCGGGTAGGGTCGTCAACGTGCTTTCGATGCTTCTGGTGTTACAGGCGTCTATAAGCTACGGTAATCGCTTATCTTTTTTTGGTATCACAGAAAACCCATTTACGGGTGATATCCAGGACTCCTGGGTAAACATTTCTAGACCGTATTTCGGCTTCAGCACTTGGGGGTGTAATACTGACCAAACCCCTGCGTGAGCCTTCAGCCACTTTAATTGGAGGTCCCGGATCTGCAGGCAACAGGATCCTTCCAGCGACAGGCTAGCCTCGGCCAAAAGGCCAGACTTCGAAAATGCTAGACTTACAGTACTTATTTACCGTAATTGCTTACCATCCATTACCATCAGATGATTCGTATGCTTGTTTGCCGACCAACTTATATAAAAAAAGTGTGTGTGTGTGTGTGTGTGTTAGCTCCGAGCACAACCGGAGATTATTTCTTCAGATTGACTGTCTAAATAGGCACAAAAAAGGTTTACTAGTCTAAGAAAAGATTAATAGCATATCAAATGGTAAATAAACGATTGAATAGCGCCATCTATCGATGATAGGTTACGATGAGATGGCGTTATTAGAAAACGTCGTTACGACCTTAGACTTTACGCGATAGATGGCGTTACGAGAAACGTAACGAGGTCATCCGTTCAGTTGATTTTACTCCTCATATTTTTTTTATAACGGCGGCCCTATATGAAAATCGATTCTTAAGGAGTATTACTCCAAAAATAAAATCATCTTGTTAGTCATTATTAAATCTATATAAGGTAAATACATACATAAGACAAGTAAAAAGTATTAATCTATACGAATTTTGTAGTAAATTATCTTGGTATACAATAAAGAACTCTCTACTACATTAAACAATAAAAAAAGTAATTTATTAATTTAAATACGTTCAAATAAAGCGAATAATTGAAGTCATCAAACGTAATATATAACATAAAAAAATTATATAGTATAAAATATCGAATCGATATAGCAATAAATTTAATTCCAATTTATATATCGTCCGAGTCAAACTCGGATCTCAACTTCCGTGTGTCGACCGCTTCCTTCCCGTTTCAATACACCCCACATCGTATTAGCAATATGTTATGACATTCTACTTCGAAACTTAACCCTTGAGTTTCAAGAATGTTTAACTTCATTAAATGACTTGCTTCCGTTTCTTGTTTATTACATACAGTTCATAATTCGCTTTTTATTATTTACTAGCTTTTCGCTCGCGGCTTTGCTTGAGTGGAATATATTTTGATTGTTTTCTTTTCGTATTACATTGCAATCAGTTAAATCAAGATTTATTATTATTCAAACAATGTACACAGCTTTACACTTGTAACCCTTTTAAGCAGAGGAGGTTTTTCATTTAAGTTGAGTGAAATTTCTTTGGAATGAATTTTGGGTATACGATAATATTGAAAATAGTGACTAAGTATTAGACAATGTTTTGTACATACAAGCTCATACGATTCACATGCACACACAGTACACATATCCATACACAATTTGGTATAAATATACCTTCATAAATGAATGTTTGAAATCTTATGTAGAGGCAATCGAAGTCTTCAATGATTTTAGATTATTCTTTGTTGCATTTGACAAATGGTACTACAATTTTTTAAATATCCTTTGTAATTTTTTATATAAAAAAAGTTTTTTATTCAGCCTTACAATTATATGGGTCATACGGATGTTTGTCGTGCTACGTATCTACGTGTATTGTGTTTCCGGTCCCGGATACAGGATCCCATTGGGGTCGCTGAATTTGACTAGTTTATTTATATTTTTATACCACGTATAAAAATAAACTTAACATTTCAATAATTGTGTTTGCTGGAAACGAAAATAAAACCAATTTTAGTTACACCGTCAAGTAATGCAACGTAAGTAGACGAAAAAATAGTCAAGTAAATACGCATTATCACAGATTACTCCAAAAGTTGTAATCAGATCTCGATGGAATGTAAATGTGACCACATGATAAACACCAGCTTTCGATTAAATTAAAAATCATCAAAATTGGTACACTAAGTAAAAAGTTATGCAGATTTTCGAGGCTTTAGTATTCCTACCATGGTATCACACTTAGGATATCTCCTTTCTAACAAAAAAGAATTATCAAAATCGGTTCATAAACGACGAAGTTATCCCCGAACATGCATTAAAAAAATACATATACGGTATACGTTCAAATTGAGTAACTTCCTCCTTTTTTGAAGTCGGTCAAAGAAGAGTGTGTGCCTGGTCTGACAAGCGACTGCTGTTTACTCATTAAGAACAATTACCTTGATGTTTTAAAATATGTTTGACTTTCTTGCAAGAGACGTTACTTTTTTTACATATACCTACATATTGTTACTTTTTTTCTTTTAAGTATTTTTTTACATATACCTACATATTTTTTACTTTTTTCTTTTAAATATTTTTTTCTACATATACCCTCATATTTTAACTTTTTTCTTTAAAATATTTTTTTTTAGATATACCTACATATTTTTAATTTTTTATTTTAAATATTTTTTACTGTTTTAGCACGGGTCTTAATTGTTGTACTGTTTTTTTTAATACTTTGTTTTATTGTTTTATTAATGGTTAATTTGACATAAGATTATTTATTGTTAGTATAAGTTTCGAAACAACTTTAAAGTGTGTTGCATGCTGAGTTAGCCTTTAAGTGTGGTGTATAGAGTAAGATATTCTATGTTTAACTATGTACGAATGATAAAAACCACTGTATACCACGTTGGATATCTATATAAATAAATAAACAAATAAATAAATGTTACTCTCAGGGCAGGTCAGCGTTACAGTCGTGGACAGTACACGCAGAGTAGGTCTTATGAAGTATACTTTAAAAATAGTTTCCTATATAAACCATATCAGAGGTAAAAAGTTCTATTAAAAGATTAAAAAATGTATTCAAACAGTAATAAACAAATAAAAGTTTGAATTCATTCACGAAAGAATTTGAGGTTGCGTGCCGTGTTTATATTTACAGGGCAATTGTAATGAGTGCTAACATCAATTAGGTATATTTGCCATGTAAATGGAGGCGAGGAATTAAATTATATTCGTACAAGTGTGAATTCGTGTAAAAATTATTATGGCTTCGTTAAAAGTTTGATAAAAGTCTCGTTTGTTTGGGTTTTTACTGTTTTATTATAACGCGATCAATGCTAGTTTTATTTCAACTGTAATTTGAATTTTAGTATTTTTAATCGACGCTGGTGTAAACACTAGGGTATATTATGTGTATAAAAAATGTTGAAATTAGTTACTTCGGGTACAACTTATTTAATCATCATTATCATTCCAGCCTATTGCTGGACATAGGCCTCCACAAGTTTGCGCTAAAAATGCGCGAACTCATGTGTTTTGCCCATAGTCACCACGCTGGGCAGGCGGCTTATTTAATAAAATATGTTAATTTTTTTGGAGGGTACAAGGAATAGGTTATGAAGTTCTCGTCCGCCATCGCAAAGGGAGGATCGACCAGACGGATCTTGTGTCTGGTAGGCTAACGCCCCAAAGGTTGTTGTCGGGTTCTTGTAAATATACTCAATCACTCTGATAACTTTGATAGCGCGATGTTATGATGATACGTCAGTTGATCGACCAGACGGATCTTGTGTCTGGTAGGCTAACGCCCCAAAGGTTGTTGTCGGGTTCTTGTATATATACTCAATCACTCTGATAACTGATAGCGCGATGTAGGATACGTCAGTTTTCTCTAGTTTTAATTGTCGCGAGATAGATATCGCTACATTTTTATATGACACCCCAAAGTCTATGGATTTAATTTCATTGAAAACTATTGAGTGACATCGATGAATAAATAATAACAGTACCTTAGTACCGTTAGCTGTAAGACTAGTTAGTTTGTCCCTTGATTCTTGTTTCTAATTATTTACTTGGAATATTTATTTGATTGAAGGGTTTCACTCAACCTAAAATTGGCGACCTTTCCACAAATCGAGGTCATCCACGTTTCAAATGAAATTCTACCAAAGGTCCCGTTACGTGTTCAACCCTCTTCCTTGCCTCAACGAGAACCCTTGTTTCCTATTATAAAATAATTTTATATTTTTTTTTAATGTTATCTATTATAATTTCGGTTTAAACTTGATCTGTAATGTGGAGTTTTGTGTTGTTAAGTTTTAATATAATTTTAAACATTACGATTAATATTTCTAGCACAAAGAATTCACTACAAATTTAATTTTGCGTTAAAGTTAGCAAATCAAATAAAACTAACAGAAACTCTCGTAAGTTTCAATGAAGTTACACGAACAACCAAAATATGGACACGAGTTTAGCCCGATGTAATATTTGAGAATATTAAAGCATCGATCGGGGCGACAGCACAAAACGTGTACATAAAATACTCCAAACGAAATGGACAGAAGGCTGGCCCATCCGACTATACATTTTCAATAAAAATAGAACGAAGCTCTACAAAAATTTTAGCCGAAAATTTCCATCGGCGAAGCCACGGAAGGCCGACCAATAATTAAATTCGACTCATCAAAAGCCTTTTAGTTATGTACCCGTAACTATCGATACTGCACATTATATAGCGTTATCGGTCTGACGCAGATGGCCCATGCGTGTAACACCAACCGATGATTGGATTGGACGAAGGGCCATTACAAGTTGAAGAGGGCGATTTGTCGTGTCAGCCGTTTTGTTTGAGGGCTTGATTTCTTTTTGTGGCACGTAAATCGACTATCGATAGAGATGGGACATTGATTCTCCGGAAATATAATCCGGACAGAAGCCGCGAAACGAGAAAGTTCGATGATTAATAACGAGCATCACTCTCGTACAAACATCGATATATCGTTGTATTGTATTTTTGTTTAGCGTAATAAACATTTATATTGTTACGATATCGTTGAAAGTGTTGTACTGGCAGTAATCGTACGAGATAAAGTGCCGAAATAATTGGTATAGTCACGCGATTAGTGTAGTAAATAAAATTACTTTTATGAATCTGAGAAAATCGTATGAGACCTGTTGCCTGAAGTATTAACAATGATTGATGACGTCAATGTTTATGTTGTTTCACTAGCTTTCTTGAAATATAAAAATAGGCTTTTACTGTATTTTGTGCAATTCTATGCACGTAACTTTTGTAGTATTTTGTACTATTTAACCGCGTAAATCTTAACATGGTGGATAGCTTAGAATAAAAAAAGGGCTAGGCTTTAGATTAAGAACCGCATTTTAAAGTTTGATAGGTTGGGGTTATTTCTTTTTTGTAACCAAATTATGTCGATGAATCTAATTTGGACAACCCATCTAAAACCCATCTAATTTGGTAATTAGATAGGTAAGGGTTATTTTTTTTTTGAAAGAAATTATGCCGACAAACGATCAAATTTTGAGCTTAGATAATTCGACGGTTCCTAATCTAAAGCCTTACCTAAAAAATTGTTATTTAATTTTTTATACGACTAGGTCGATAACAAGAGTACTTCTAACCTGATAGTATGTGATTACCGTAGGCTCAGGCTACCATACTCACCACATGAACACAACACTGCTTAAACCATAAAAATAATGGAAAATTTAAGGTACTCATAGATATTGTTTTCTAATGTTTACGCGAATTTTACTCATTTAATGAAGTCCTCCTGTGACCATGGTTGCTGTAAAGTATCCGAAACGTCGGGAATCAAAAGTTAATAATAAACCGCGATAAAATCCGAAAAAAGTGTTTCAGTACTCATAGATGTCATTTTTAGTAATGTCTTTAACATTTTGAATAATTTATTCTGCTACTAGCGAACCGGCCCCGCTTCGCACGGGTGCAATGCTGATACTAAATATATGTCTACACAGAGGGTACAATTTCATACTTTAAACAAAAAGTGTACGATCTTACAATTTGAAGTATGATTAAAATCGATAACAACAATAATTGAAATATCTCTTTACCCTCACTAAGATATTCCAGGATTAAGTTTCAATAATTTCCTTTGGGGTTCACTTCGGGATCTGTTTGATGGTTATGAATTATCAAACCGCTTTAACGTAAGGGTTGACTCAATCAGAGACGTATAATGTTAGTTTGACAAATAAATAACACAAATAATTGAGTTTTGATTGAGAAATCTGTCTCAATTTAACTTAATAATTTTATTTTACCAAAATTTTAATTTATTTGGTTTAGTATTAAATGAAGTTATATTTATAAGAATCACGTTTTACGACTTTCAAGGGTGAAATGACTTTGAGATGTTATATATAATTATTATATGTATTAATACGCGAAGCAAAAACTTTGTACCCCTTTTTACGATAGTTGCGCGGACGGAGGAGTATGAAATTTTGCACACTTATAGTTTATACAGAAAAGGAGTGCAGATTTGCAGAATGCTAATATTTTTTTTTATATTTAAAAACACCTTAAATTAAGAAAAAAAAAAAACATTACGCACATTACCATGTATTTGACACACACACGCATATCTCTTTTGTTTATTGTTAAAGTCTGGTTAAATTATGGCCGATTTCGACCAATGGGCGACTACTAGTATATTTTATTAATGTCTATCTATGCATATAGTTATGTATATTTATTAAATTAAAGGTGTTTTCTACTTAGATATTTCACTAAGTTACACACTTTTGTGTCTATATTCACTAAATATTATACGGTAAATTGTGGGATGAGATTATAGTCAGTCAGTCAGTCAGTTACATCATCCAGCCTAAACCGGAGTTTATATTAAGAAAAAAAACATAAATCAAAAAAATATTATAACACTTCATGAACAAAACGCTCGAATAATAATAATAATTTTCATTTAAAAAAAAAATAGTAAAATTAGTACTTTTCTAACATTAAAATAAACACTCGAAACCATGTAGGGTTTCCCATATAAACTGTTCGACTTTTCGTTTCAAGAAGATTTTGAAAATACACCAAGAGTTATATAATTTGATTTGTGAATTGAAAGCAATATCAATATTTAACCAGTCATCGGTTACGGGGGCTCGAAGCACCAATAACTTATGAAATTTTTACTTAGTTACCGAAGATTTTTCCGGCCAGGTCGAGTGGTTTCAGCCCCTTTATTTCGAGAGGGTAGACGTGTTCTATTACCGCAAGGCACAGTTGTTTAAGATTCCGTATAAAATTGTTACTAAAAATATAATGTTCAGTATATTTTTGTTTTAAATTAAAATTTAAAACTTTACAATTATATTTGTATAATGATGGTATTTTTTATACTTAATTTATTTAGTCTTACTGAATATGAAACGTATTGTATGTATGTAGAGTAATAAATTTTCAGTGAAGTAATATTTATGTGCTACTGGTTTTTATATAAATATTTACCTCCTCTATTTTCGCTGTCCGCTGGTTTCACCTGTATCGCTCGGTTCATCTGTAAACGAGAAAAGACGATTATTAAAATACAGTCATAAACTCTGTAGGTCAACAACCGTTACAAGAACGAGAGTCTTGTTTCAGGAGTTTGGAAATAAAAGCTTTTACAGATATTTGGCATAAGCTAGCATCAAACCTACTGCTGTTGTGCTACAAGTGTAACAGACATGACCACAATTCTGTCATCCGAATCCACTTCAATAATGTATTTTATCCTTAGGAGTGGTAACGGGGATATTAAGAATTTATATATAAACATTTTTGAATGTCATATCAAAAATTGACCGCTCCTGCGGGGTTCCCGACACGGTCAGTCGGAGACGCGGGTTCGAACCCCGCTGGAGCGGTCAATTTTTGATATGATATTCAAAAATGTTTAGAATTCCTAATGTGTGGGTAACACAAAAATAAAATCGTACAATTTATATATAATCATCCTTAGAGACCCCCTTTCCATATATTCCTTATCCGTATTATTTAAAGTTTTTTTTGTAACTGACCAGGTTACACATCGTACATACACACAAAAAAAAAAACTGCTGAACTGAACTGAGATAGCTCTCGTTTTTTTTAAACGATATTTCTAAGCTCAGTTACGTCAACATTAAAAAAAAAGCTATGACAACGAGTTGTCGTAAATCACATAAAAATTGCATGAAATTATTAAAAAGATGGTAAAAATGTCATATGTATGTATTATTCGAGACATTTAGAGCGAGGCTTAACAGTTAATATGTCATAAATGCCGTTTCAATATACAAGTAGGTATGTCATAATATCGATTTTGATTTTATAAAGTAACTACCTGTGCCCACGACTTCGTCCACGTGGAATTTAAAAAAAAAGTTATTGTTATGTTTCGCAGAGTCATAAAAAAAGTTTTTAAAATAAAAGTAGCCTAAGTTACTCCTTACTATATCAGTGAAAGCCAAAATCGGTCCAGCCGTTTCAGAGATTAGCCGGTATTAAATTTGAGTCTTTTCCAGCACAACCTTAGATAATAGAACCTAAATAACGTTCAAACCTATAATTTAAATTAATTATTGTCGAATTTCGACCACTGGGTGTACTCTAGTTTAGGTATATTTTTTAAATAATTCGGTTAGGAAGATGATTAAGGGATAAATGAAGCATGAAGATATCAGTGATCATCAAGGTTGATTCTTATTAATTTGATAAATAAATGGTTATATTTATCATAAGTACACGCTTGTATATTTTAAAGGTAAGTATCATAAACCTGTGTAAAATAATCGACTGGTAACCATATTTTGTTTATAATAAATGTACGTTTGAATATAAGAGATACAAATTAATATTACATACGAATTCAGGCAAAATCGAAGTCATAACTCTGGAGCAGGTAACAGAGTCACTGCTAACTACGTCAACAGGACAGCCAATATTATTAAAAATATCATTATGATAACTTGTACTGCGTTTAATTTTGTATTTTATGAAATAATGATGTTTCCATGCCGTCGTACGTTAGAGGAAATTTACGAGTAGAAAATAAAAACTGCAACAATTGTCCTCGGCAGTTATTTGACTATATGTTGTAGGGAGCGGCGGAACCGCTCCGCTGACCTGTGCGGGATAATATGAAAGTTGAATGATACTGTGGCCGTCCTATCGGAAAATAGAAGTGGATCTTTAGTTCTTCGAGTCCGCAGTAACAATGTCGCGTACTGTTGCCAACAGAAGTGTTAGTTTCCTTTGTGATGTCCGTCTGTTTTTCTACTTATATTTGCTTTGAAAATTATCGTCTCAACGGTATCACAGCTTGAAAAGTTGTGGTTTTAGATTAAATTTACAAGAAACTATAATTTTAGATCGAATTCGAAAGAAATTATAGTTTTTAAAAATAAAAAGTAATAATTTGTAATTTGGAAATTATTAGAAGGTTGCTTATTGTAATTTAAGGGTATTTAATGTTCTTCTGCCTGAAATAAGCTTATTTTCAATTAAATAGGTTTGGAGTTTAACGTGTGTACTTAATATTAATACACACACAACAGAAGTGAATGTTCTGAAAAATCGTAGGAAGGTGGACTGAAGGCTGATGATCACGGTCTAATGAAAAAGGTCATAAGCGCCATACAAAATGCGTCGCTTACGTGTTTTGAGCAGTAATGTAATTCATTCCCCTCTATTATTTATGTTTGTTTTTTATTTTTCATTTCCTAATGTTTCAGTTCAAAAACCGAGAGAGATAGTTAAAATGTGCTTAGTGTATCATAGTGATTTGACGACGCGTTGGCGCAGCGGTCATAGCACTGGCTGTTGTGCTGGCGGTCGCAGGTTCGATTCCCGCTCACGACAGACATTTGTATCGGCCATGTAGATGTCGTGGTCTGGGCGTTGTGCTTGTGTATTGTGTGTGTTTCCGGACCCCCGACACAGGAGAAAATCCTACTGGTACCGTTGAGTGTGAAGTGTTTGAAGTTATCGTAATCGAAAGACTTTTTTTTTAATTATCGATTATAAAATTAACAATATAATAAAGTAATAAAAAATTGCAACGGTTTCTTTCGAATAACGTCAAAATAATATTTTGTTTTTTATTAAGATTAATTTAAACATTATTATTATTAATATTTATAAAAATGAAATCAAAACAAAATCGTACATCATAGTCAAAATTAAGACATTAATTAACTTTTAATATTATATCAAAAATCGGCCGTTCCAGCTGGGATCGAACCTGCATCTCCGACTGACCGTGTCGATGCTTTAGAGAATTAGCTATGGAACAATGTACCCGCTAGATCGAAACTTTTGATATAATGATTTTATATTCGGGTCTAACCGACTGCGGCTAAACTAGATAGACAGAGATCATCATATCAAAAAATTCAATATATATTTTTTAAATTAATTAAGTATTTACGAAAGCTAGCATTCTCATTAAAAACAACTAACGTAAAAATAAATATAGAGAAATTACGGTTAATTTTCAGAGTGACAATTATCGAGTCAAACTAGTTACCTAATCGAAATAAGAAGCTCTTAAACAAAAGAGTACTCTCATATGGAGCAAGATGTTGCTGTAATTTAATACAAAGATAAGATGCCACCAACTGGCATTTAGAAGAAAATAACCCAACAGTAAAAGCAACATCTGTTCCGTGATTAAGAAATCTCTGCAAACTATTATAATATACCAATATTATGAAAAAAATAAAGCAAAGAGTCTCTTAATTGTGGATTTGTTCAAGTGAATTCTTTCGTTATCTAAAAATAACAGCACACATCAAGCCAATTAAAAAAATTAATGAACGAGCGTTTCACACTCCAAAGTCCTCCAAGAGAGAAGAAAATCCTGAATTGGAGGAAAATCAGAGCATAAATTCTTAGACATGAACAACACCTATTGGGCCTTTTACAAAACACATAACTTACAAAAAAGGTAACACATTCAACAACTCACAGTATTACATACAGAAGTAGCACACAGACGCATACACACGCCTACAGAAAAATAAATTTATATTATAATCAATAAAAAAAAACAATTCTTTATTTTATTCTTTCTTGGATCGAAACATCGTTAGAGCAATAGCTTAAGAATTTTATGACTTGTTTAGTACTTGTTGGGTATTGTAGTTTTGTATATCTTCGCTAGATAGATTAAATCTTTACAAAATATGATTATGAGGATGTATGAAATATGTACAAGGCATGTCTATAAAGTTACAATTTATATATTAATACGTGAGGAGAAAACTTTGTACCCCTTTTTAAGCGTGTTGCGAACATGGAAGCGTACGAGATTTGGCATAGTTAAAGTTTATATGGAGAAGTGCAGAAAGTTAGAATTTACATATTATATGAGTAACAAATTTGATGCGAAATTAATTTGATTTTGCGCTGTAAACGTTGAATTTTTTTAAAATTAAATCAGAGATCGAACAGTTGCTATTCTTGTTCAGATCTGAAAACGCAATCTTTTTACGAATAGAGAACTCTTTAACCCATTTCAAATTACTAGATACATGAATATTCATTTAACATCTGATGTTTCTATTTTATCTCTTGTAAGCTTAAATGCTTTTTTTAAGCAAAGAAATTAAAACAATGCTATCATCTATAAATATCAATCTAGGAAACACATTAGGACTAAAATGTACTTGATATAAAATAAAGCTCCACATTAATGATTTAATTCTACTAGTGACTTACGATTTTTTTTTATTTCAATCATAGCTCCTACGCATTCGCATTCAGCCAGTAACATCCCAGCCATATAATAGCTCACAAGATTTAAAATCTACGAACATTATTTATTTAGTTGCCTTTAGTTCTATAAACTACAAGTCATAGCAAAGAACAACTAATAACAACTAAAAAAGACAGTCTGTTTCAAGACATTATTTTTGAAAATCGAATTTCGAAAACACATAGTGATGGTTTCACAGTTTATAAATAAAATAAAATATGTATCTAACATGCTTTAAATAAATAACAATTAAAGTATTGTAATCAAAGCCTAAAGCTTTTATTTAATTTCTGAAAGTCTGGAAAAGATCTCTCTGTAAGCGATAAGATAGTCTTTTGTTATTTTATTAAGCTTATTTTAATCTGCTTTACGATAAAACAATGAAACATTTATATAGTATTATATTAATACAATTATAAGCGATTCAGTATTTATACAGTATAACTTTACTAAGTCAAATGAAACATTGAAGTAATAAATAAATGGGTAGGTAAACAACCAAACTCTAATAACAAGCAATACTCGTAGTTGTTAAAATCACTTTAATGTTACTAAAAAGCAAAAATTCTTTGTTTTGTGTAATTTATAAGAGCATATTACCTACAAGCTTTATTTTTTTATGAGATCATCTATTTCATTCTTTTCAGTTAGGCTGAAAAGAGATGGCCTATATATAGTCGGGGGCGTGTCAGTCGTACTGTAGGTGTGTATCATAATATCGAGAAAGGAATATACATGTATGTTGAAGCATTTCATAATTATAATAATTTTTTTATCTGTTATACTAACTTTAATTAGGCTTCGTTTAAATAAAGTACCTAAATATGTAAGATTTTATTTTTATGTTACCCACACATTAGGAATTCTAAACATAGAATCGACGGCGCCACGGTTCGCTTAAACCGAAAATAAAATCATCATATCAAAAATTTCGATCTAGCGGGTACATCGTTCCATGGCTTAATTGGCTAGAGCGCCGACACGGTCAGTCGGAGACGCAGGTTCGATCCCCGCTAGAACGGTCAATTTTTGATATGATATTCAAAAATGTTTAAAGTACTTAAAATTGATTTTTTTTAATTAAATATAGTGTGAAATCAACTTATGCCTTCTGATTGAGTTAATAATGACGTTGTTGGTGATCAACAAATAAATATTTTCTTTTATTTTTGGATATATTAATAGCACTCAATTTATGTTGATAAATTAAAAAATCTTTATGTTGTTTAATTTTACAAGAGATGCATTTGGAGTCACCATTGTCCCAGGCTAGACTTAACGTTGGTCTACTAAATTAGAAATAAAACCTACAAATAACTGTAAGACCAATATGTTTGCCTTAAGCGAAGACCAAAACCGTGACCGCAAGGACAACAGACAGTTCTCTGACCGCTGCGCCAACGCGTAGATAGTAAATAAATAATTATAGGTTTTACATCTCTATAGCCAGTCAAGCCCACGTATTCTATTTATATGATCCATTGAAATATTTTTAGATATTTGAATAGAAATATTATTAATGACTTTACAATTATCATTTTCGTCAATCCGAACCATTTAGTCCTATAGTTCTGTGACCGCTACACCAACGCGTAGGTAGTAAATAAATAATTATAGGTTTTACATCTCTATAGCCAGTCAAGCCCACGTATTCTATTTATATGATTCATTGAAATATTTTTAGCTATTAGAATAAAAATATTATTAATGACTTTACAATTATCATTTTCGTCAATCCGATCCATTTAGTCCTATAGTTCTATGACCGCTATACCAACGTGTAGTTAGAAAATAAATAATTGTACGGTTTTCTTCTTTTATCGCCAGTCAAGTCCACGTATTCTATTTATATGATTCATTGAAATATTTTTAGCTTGTTTGAATAGAAATATTATTAATGACTTTACAATTATCATTTTCGTCAATCCGAACAGTCCTATATGTACAAATGTTACTAAATTCGGTTTATTGTTTCCTGATACTAATATAATTAGTCAATAAAGATGATATCATCTTTTACACCGTACTATTACTTTCAACACTAAACGAGTGACGTTACCTTTAAAAAGCCTCACGCAATAATAACCTTTGATATTATTGATGTAAAGGCGAATGTTTTGTGTTTAACTTATTTCATTACTCTAGAAGCTATTGCTATAGCAGTCGTAAAAGTCGTAAAGTTTCGTGAATTAGTATTCATATTTAATTACTTGTGATGTCTTATATGTGTGGTATTCGACGTCGACTTTACAATTATACTACGACGTTACAATAGTATCTCTTTGTAGTTACTTTGTCTATCATTGTTTGTATGAATTATTGTAATATAATGTGCACGAAGAATTGGTTTTTTCGTTAAAAATATTTTTGTTTGAATGATAAACTTCCTTCTCCAACATGGAGAAAGGGGCCTATGCCTAGGAACGGGCTGTGATGTTACAGGCTGAATTGTTATCGTGATCGTACAAACTTCATCGACAGAAGCTATATGACCTAATTATTTAAAAACCATGGAAATACAAATTAATTTATTGAAATAGTAGAGGAATTTTTCAAGTCAATTTATTGATTAATACTTAACTTGAAAAGTCGCAGTCCTGAAAAGTATATAAAAATTAATCTCTATTCCCCTCTGTCATTTTATAAATTTAGAATGATTTTACGATGGATTTTATCCATTTTTTTTAAAGTTTTTGAATACATTGTAAAATTGTCGATGAGGCGTTTATTTTATAAATAAAATTCTAAAGAAATATATAGGAAGCTCTTCATCACATCAGCCTAATACAGTCCACACCTGGACATAGGCCTCCCCAAGTTTGCACCAAAAATGGCGTGAACTCATGTGTTTTGCCCATAGTCACCACGCTGGGCAGGTAGGTAGGTGACCGCAGGGCTTGCTTTGTCGCACCGAATATTTCAAAGCCAGCAGTTGGATGGTTAATTAGAGGGTGGCTATATTCTTACTGCCGTAACCACACAGCAAACTTACAAAATTAAAAAATAAGAAAATTACACAAATAATAGGTATATTTCAGAAAAATAAAGGTTGTTATGTTGTTGTTGTTTAAAATTTACGCGTTTGTCAGTTTGCAAAACAGGACAACGTCTGACAGGTAGCAGGCTAGTAGGTATTAGGTAGTAAAAAATAAAAACCCGCCTATTCCGTCCACTGGGCATTTTTAAAAATAAAACACCAATTACAATAAATGAGAATACAAAGCAAATATTATATAAATGTTCGAGAAATCATAAACTTGTATTGTCATCGCTTCATAACTAATGTATCGAAGTTTTCAATTAGGGAAGAGCTTCAGCGATGATATTATCAGAGTTGTATTAATTTCAAAGTAACTTATTCGACAAACGTATTAATATTTTCTTTGAAGAATCTTTAATGTATTATTACATTTTTAAATTAGATCCATCTACACATATAAGTATGGTAAAACTAAAGGTCTTTGCTAGCTGGGTTTTGTAATAGTTACATAATGGACAATTTTTATAAATGTACGTTGTATTACTTGGCGATGTAATTGAAGTCGGTTTTTTTTGTTTGCTAGCAAACATATAGTTGCTATTCTGACTTGATAAATTTTAAGAAGACGGATCATGCTAACCAATGAGAGCTAATTGATAAAATTAAAAGAGCTTCATAATTGCAAATGCATGTTCCTATGCTGTAACTTACTATGGTAAAGTAAAAAGTAAAGTTGACATTAGTTCTTGAAAACAAATTGAACGTTTATTTACGGAATACATAACATACAAGTCCTCATACACCTAACATTAAAAACACTACAAAAATACAAATATCCACGTGCTGTCAAACGAGTAAACATTATTATGAAAATATTTTCGTTCGAATACAACGACGTGAATCAACAATGTCTTCGTGTAGCTGTCAAATTAAATCAACCAATCGAAACGCGGCATCGACTATTGTCATCGTGTCAACGTTTCTAGGCAACGGAATCGCCAACATGTCAAAATGAATAATGTTATTTCGCGGTTCTTTATTTAATTGACCACTTATTGGTTTCCGGCCGCTATTTATAGTCTGTATCAAATTATTATTTTTAAATGTCATTCAATATGGAAAGTTATCGATAAATCTAAATGCGTTACTGGTTTTTACTTTGTGATAGGAATCTGTTTCGATTTTTAAAAAGTTTGTTAGTAAAATATAGTTGAACGTAGGTGACGTATATTTTTTATACTAAGCTTTACATAAAAAATAACGGACAAAAAAACGGAAAAAAATGGACTTTTTAAAAATAGCTAGCGAAGCCAAGTAAAGTTTAAAACTTTAAAAAAATAGCTAAGTCAGGTTAGAGAATTTTGAACTTGACCTTTATAAACTGATCACAAGAATCTTATACCTTTTTTGGCAAACTGTTAAATAAATTTATTAAAATTCATAGCGTTTAAATTCAGTTAAAGCAAAAACAAAAATGAAAAGAAATATGTTAAATAGAAAGGTAAAAACAATATTGTTCTTTAAAACATGAATATTATTAAAAATAATAAATTCCCTTGTCTATTATTAAGGTCCGCGTTGACCTACAAAAGTTTGTGTATTTATCTGTAGGGAATTATTTGAGGGTAATGGAGCACCAAGATTTTTACTGAAACGAGAAAATCATTTGAAAAGCATATAGAAATTTCATTTTGTTATTACATTTTTTAAAGGTCAAGTTATTCTTTATGATATCTGCTTTTAAGAGAGAATTTTTTACATTTATTTGCGAATATTTTCATATCTTGATATAAAAACATTGATCTGATTATGAAAATTTTATTTCGTCTCAGAAAGCCTGTGTTTTGAAAAGAATAACAAGCTATGAAATAAAACGCTAATATATTAAGGAGAAGTACAACAAATTGTAGATTTTCAAATGAATTCGTAAACAGTAAAATAAATTTTATTTAATGTCAATATAGTAACAAGGTTTTATAACGGTCATCATCATCATCATCATCATTGCAGCCTATACAGTCCACTGCTGGACATAGGCCTCCACAAGTTTACGCCAAAAATAACGTGAACTCATGTTTTTGCCCATAGTCACCACGCTGGGCAGGCGGGTTGGTGACTGCAGTACTGGCTTTGTCGCACCGAGGACGCTGCTGCCCGTCTTCGGCCTGTGTATTTCAAAGCCAGCAGTTGGATGGTTATCCCGCCAAAGGGTCGGTTTTTTAAGTTCCTAGGTGGTAGTGAAACTGTGATATCCCTTAGTCGCCTCTTACGACACCCACGGGAAGAGAGGAGGTGGCTAAATTCTTTAGTACCGTAGCCACACAGTATATAACGGTAAATAGGGATTTTTTTCATAGCCATTATATTTAATTTTTGTGTTTCATATTATAAAAGTATTATCTACATAACGCATCTTACTTTAAACTTTATTGTATTTTCCCCTCTTATTTTGTTATGGGAGGTATCCACTCTAGATTTAAATATTAAAATCCATTATATAAACGAATGCGATTTGCTTTGAACGTACGAGTATAGTTACACTAAAACTATACAAAAAAAAGATCCACCAATAAAGTACGTAGTCCCAAATTAATTTGGGAAGATTATGATGAAATATGCTAATGGTGATAAAAGCATCTAGAATTAATTAATTCTAAATGTTAGCATTCTTTTTATCATTAAATTAACATTGAAATTTCTTCGTCTATAATTTTTTTTTAAATTATTATCAACTTGGAAAACGTTTAAACATAGTTTGTTCAAGATTAACCTTAAAAGTTTTTTGTGTCTTTGATTATGTGTCTTTATCATTTTGGATTAATCAAACTCTCCATCATTTACACTACATAATAATATTTCATAAAAGAGTCATCAAAAACTTTTCAAAGGGCACAAAATCTGGTAATAAATTAAATAATTTTACGGTATACCTTTTCAAAATTTTCGATTTTGTACAGGTATTTTAGTATTGTATATAATAACTCCCCCTTTTCCAAAGTCAAACACGCAAAATTAGCACGTAGTATTAAATTAATAAAGTTGAAAAGCCGATGCGGTTTAAGGGGGACATTTCAAAAACAAATTATTAGCTTTTGTTCGAAAGTATAACCAATCATAAATTATGATTTTGCGGCCAATCCTTAACCTAAACAAAATTTATAAAGTAATTTTACATTATAATCGAGAGTCCAGAGGAGCTTAGATACTGAAAAATATTTAAGGTATTACGACCTTTCGGATTTTGTCGAATTCCGTACTTGGACGATGTAGGGTCATGTTATGGTTTGTTCTTCCTAAGTTATTTTGTAGAAAAATATATATTTTCATTGGTTACTAATAGAAAAATTGACCGGCTAAAATTTAATTTTAGGGCACACTTAAGAATTATTTTGTTAAGAGAAATATTCAATTCACACTTATGCACATAATACGTAAAAAATTCTGACAGCCATCTTATAATGTCCATTTCATTGAAAAAATTAACATTTTTTTTCTAATATTATGATGTTATAACATTTTATAAAAAATTCAACAAAAACCTTTAAATGATTACTTGTAACCAAGAATTATAAATATATCTTATTAATTTTTCGTAGAGCATGCTAAGAATGGATATTTTATTCATAAATAAAAAGACGAAAAAACGAAAAGAATGAAAAATTTAAAACCGTTAAGTAAACTCTCCGCCTTGAAAAAAGAAAATAATCCTTCAAAAGTTACGAAGTTGCGAAAACCCTCAAATTAGGAAAACCAACCTAACTTACTAGAGTCGAGGAAAAGTTAGTTTGTCTCTATCATCACCATACACTAACCCAAAACTTATAAAAAATCAAGTTTTACACTAACTCACCGAAGTAATGGGGCGTGGAAGGGACATTCTTCCAGAAGTTACTACCCTACCGGTCTGGTTAGGGCATGATAAAAGTTTTTATGTAGTGCTTACGACTGACCCAACAGTTTTGGTATCCATAACGCATTATGATATCTTGTATAGCCTATTTGGGAATGAGTGTGGGTTCGGTAGTGCAATGTTATGGAATGGTTTTGTAAGTACTTTTTGTTGTTCCCTTATAAAAGTGTGTTGTGGGAAAATGTGTCCGTTAAAGTTTTTATGAGGTATTTTTTTGAAGTTGGCACAGCACTTTCATTTTATATCATAAGATATTATGTCGATTATAGTTTTTGTAAAATTATTATTACTACGAGTTTAAGGATATTATGGCATTAAACTAAATTAAATCTGCATCTATTGTAACGAAGTTCCTTACGGCAGGCTTGACATTTGGCTGGGCGACCGAACTGAAAAAAATGTGATACTAAAACCGTAAAAAAAATATATAACGGAAGTGACGTAATATCAGTCACACGACTGTATAATATGACGTTTGTAAAACTAAAATATTACTAGGAAACTTTTTAAATATTATTTATGTAATTTTATACTGTCGACAAAAATAAATAAAGACATGTTTTTTTATTTCACCTAATAGTTTGAATTATTATTATTATTATTTTGTTTGATTTATTTTATTTTACAGTATTTGTTATTTTCTAAAATACTAAATTTCCTAAATACTTTTATGTACTTAATTAAAAACCAATCAACAAAATTAAAAAAAAATCAAGAACTATAAAATATATATAAAAATTCAACTTTTTTTTTCAAATTGTGTTGCTGCTTTTTTGTCAAGTTCTATACTATCCGAAGGAACTTCGTTCCTACCTGGTGTCCCATGTTATTGATGTAAGAACTATATAGTCGCTTTACATGGCTTATTTATATTACATGATTATTATTTTTTAATTTATTTAAAGTTTTATTATATGGTTATTATTTGAAAATTAAACATTTCCTGTAATTTTTAGCATTGATAACGGTTTTGTTATAGCTAAACTTAATCATTTTTTTAAAGAATATCCTTTAACTATAGTAATTGCTTTAAATAATTTAAATTAATTTGTGTAAAGCGATAAAGTGTGCAATTTATAGTTTAATAAAAAAGAAAATAAAACACAAATATAAAATAAAACATTTTGTAATTAGATAAGTGTTTTACATAAATAATCACGTAAAATTGTAATTAAATTAGCTTTCCATGACATAAAACATTAACAGTTTCGGAATAAATTAACACCAAACTTAATAGTCCTTGGAATGTAAACAAAATGCGCGTCACGCAAAACAAACAATTATCATGTGGCCGTTCAGTCTTTCCTTTTGAAGTCACATGTCTAAGTATGGACAAAACAAGTTATTTGAAATGTCAACACCAGTCTGAAAAAAAATATATAAATAAAATATAAATAAAATTAAAGTAAACAAAACACTAAAATATAAATTAAAATAAAACTTTACTTACAATAACAGGCGGTGGATAGTCAAGTTTCGGCGCACGAAATATATCTACGAGATGAACCATATGGACAGATAATTTAATTCCAATTTAAACGAAACTGTTAATGCTAAAACGGCGGGAGGTATACGCGGTCGTACGTTACACGGGGCGGGGCGGTATGTGCTACTCGCGCGACGGTCGGACGTTGACTGAGTCGCGCGAAGGCATACGCACGCGGGAGAGGGGGTACGCACTCACGCAGCCGTGACAGCCAATCGCGTGCGTGCGTCGCGCGCACCCCCGCACCTCAGGCCCCGCCCCGCGCTCTCCGTCACCTCACAATCGATGCCCTATATTGCATTAATTATTTAGGAAACACGCAATGAGATAACACGAGGTGGCAGATAAGGGATCTACGGACTTTAAATAAATCATCAAGTTTTAGTTTTTTTTTTTAACTTGAGTCTATTGTAAGGGCGAAGCTTTATCTTGATAACGCATTATTCACGATGTAATGTCGTTCGCAATGCTGTGATTGTTTTTATTCAGTAGAAGGTGTTTTTTTTACTTTACCTTTAGTGAACATGTATTTTTATCTTAGATTTATATTTAGCTTGTATAGCCTAAATATAGATAACTATACATACATATTTATAATACACATACCTTGATATATTTTTATAACAGTACAGTAAATGATAGTAAACGACTTTGTAATTAAGGTTAATTCTGTTCAAAGAAGAGGGTTCTTGAGGTGTTTTTTATTTCCGGAGTAAAACTAATATCAGAAAGTTTATAAAATCGTTTTATTTACTATTTTTTCATAACGGATTTTTTTATTTTGCATCTTTAACACAAATCTAAACTTCAATCATATGTATACAATATGTGTTCTCGTACACATCACAATAAAAAGTTTGACAATTGCACGATAAATAATATTCTAACTTACCAAATTATTCGTAATAATTTCTTACTGACACTTCGATACAATTGAAAAATAAAGAAATAATTCGTTTTAAAATTAGTGAAAAAAAAAATTGAACCACGATTCTGAAGGAGAGGTCACGTGGGTAAGTATTAAGTTTCCTATAACATTGTATGCGACACTACCTTCAGATTTACAGTATTGTTCTTGTTTATTAATAGTAATAATTATTAAAATATTTATTTTTTAGAATTAGCCAGTAAACGAGTGGACGTGTTATCTAGATGGTCACCATCACGTATAAACATTTACTTAAGGGATGAGATATAGAAGGGTTCAGCAATAAATACGCAAAGTAGCTAGAATGTAATATCGGATATTAGATTCAAGAATTTCCAACTCTCATATTAAACTTGCGAGTTGAACTACTTGGATCCAATTTTTTTGGGCATGTTTGGTACTACCTTCGTTGAGTCTTCAGTTTCGTTGATTTTCGTGTTTATGTTGGTGTCAAGGTCAGCTAATACAGTTCCTACGGACTTTTTTTAAAATTTAGGTATAAATTCAACATAACTCGCTTTCTACCTTAGTGGGGTATCTCTTGAAAATTTATCGTCAGTAAAAAGCCCTACACGAACTACCTACGCGAGTTTTTGTATCACATTTGTATCATAATAGCCTTACAAATTGTGTAGATATCGATAGAATAAAAGAAAAAAAAAAAAAAAAAACAGAAATTAAGATATATGTAATTGTATTAAAAACGTTTTCTTTTTTCAAATTTAGTTAAAAATGTTTAGATGATATCTAGTATATTCTTTATACGGACATTGGCCTATTGCCAATGACCCATTGGCAATGTAGGGTAGAAGCCTCTTACAAAGCTTACGTCACTGGCGTAAGTACCATTTCTTATGAAATAGAAGGCATATAGGTTTTTAACGGCAGGTACTATAATAAAATTAATTCATTTTTGTAAATTCATGTGCGGATTTTGTCAAACAAAAACTATTACAGCTTCTTAATTTTAGTTTCAAGTTTGTCATAGTATAACGGGTTATATTAGTAATATAATATTTTTTATTATTTTATACCATCTACGATATAAAAAAAAAGTAACTCATCATCAAAGACATAATATAGCTAATACATAATTATGTGGATTTTAAACATATCATAAATTAGAATATTTTATGCTTCGTCAAATTAGTATCTAACTTACGATAAATTAGTTTAATACATTGTTATAGAGGTACAAAGTTCGTTCTATCTCTTTATTAAATTCACACAGTATGCCGTTCGTAGCGAATCGTAGCGAATCGTAGCAGGAAATGCTCGTAGCATGTACGTCTTAATGTCTAAGCATGCATCAAGATTCATCTCGTCCACCGTCACCTGCTGCGGAACGTGTTGAGAATAACGAATGAATTTAGACATTGGACATATGTTGATACTATATGTTACATAATTACTTGCTATGTTATATTACGTAATTACTAAGTACGAGTATTAAATAGGTGTTTAGAGAAAAGATTATGTAAATTATTATGACTATTTTGTTTGTTTAATATATATATATATATATATATATATATATATAATTTAAAATTCGAATATATATATTCGAAAGCTGGTGCTGTTAGTGTGATCCCATTTAAATTTGAGCGACATCCGATGAAGATAAATTGTGCAACAAAATTGTGTCAACTTGCATTTGTATATTTGACACATAAAGAAAATATATATAATTATTTAAGTTTCAATAAAGCTTATATTTTTAAAACCCAATAGATATTTATTATGACAAATGACGTCACGAGTCAAGATTCCAGAAAGGTTCTTCATTTGAAAATAAAAAAAAAATATTTATTTATTTAAATAATATAAATTAATTAGTTTACATTTTGTGTATTTTATTCTAAAGCCATTCTCCTAACCTCGATTGCGACGTTGTATACATATAAAAGTAGAACGAAGGCAATGACCCGTATCTTGTTTATAAGAGACAAAACAGTACTTCGCTTCGACAGCGAATGTATAAAACGCAATTAGTTTTGCCGTCGATACTAAATTGATGGCGACTTTCACGTTTATTACTGTTGAATGAGATGTTCGATAAGTTTATTTGTTGAATGTATTGAGACACTTGTAATTATATTTTTCTATTTATATTTAACGTAGGGTTGGTTTTAATATTGTAACAAACGTTCTGGTGTAGTGATGTGTGTAGACGCCTAAACGCGTTGCTACTTGTTTGAGGATTAAAACATTTGTTTCCGGTTTGGATATCTCTCCTTATGAGTTTTCCCGTCACGCCTCAGAGAGCACGTTAAGGCGTCGGTCCCGGTTCTTATATGTATACTTATAAGCGATCGTTACTTATAGTAGTGAATATATCCTCTAACCTGCAGTGAAGCAGCGTGGCGGCTTAAGCCTTCTGCTACATAAAAAGAGGTCTATGCCCAAAAGTGAGATGTTACTGACCCAATAGTGAGGTTGAAATTGTTCGGAGAATTATGTTCAGTTGAAAGTTTAGGTATTTATGACCGAAATTTAAAGTATCGGCTTAAAATTAACAGTGCTAATTAATTCATACTGTAATTGTAATTTTATTAGAGCTTACACAACGATCATAATAAAGGCATGCAATGTTAATTATTCTTTTATTTAAATGAAGTTACCTCACACTCCTCACGTTGCTGAAAATGAATGTTACAAAATTTAAAGTTTTACATAAAAGTTATAGAGATTTGTAATTTCTACCTATACTTATATCATGTAGCTGAACTGCTGAAGTGTTGGTTCATTTGTTTATATAAGATGATACCAGAATCTTCTATTCCGATTTCTAAAGTTTTTTTTGCATTAGAAAGCCGTTTTATTGAACGTTATAGGCTATAAAAATTATGATAGGACTCATATCGATCGGGTGGATAAACGTCAATGCAAACGGAATCACACGGATCAGCTAGGTTTAAAAAATAATAGTTATATTGAAAAATAGAAACACTTTTACAAGGTAAACATATAACATGTAATTTACACTTTACGTTATAAAACCTAACAAAAGTTGATCGTTCTGGTGCAGTAGTATAAAAGTTAAAGACTACGGTAATGGGTTTGATTATCGGTTGAAGTAAATATCTGTATGGTCAAATAATTATTTCTGTTAAGCTTTTAGTTCTGGGTGGTATCATAAACATCTTTTGATAAGGACTATATCAATTAACCTTTTAGCGAATGAACTATTTAACGGTCGAAGTAATGGATAAGATCTTCGCTATCTCCACCGAATCATCATTAAATAATAATAATAAAAATATAAAAAAGCATGTAGTAAAATATAAAAAAGATTTAATACAATGTAAAAAATTAATAATAAAGAAGAATTTAAAATACAATTTCTTGACATCTATCAAAAAAAAAAGACAAAAAAAAAACAAAATAAAAACTAGAAATGAGGTTTCATTATTATTTCCATAGTTAGTTAGTATATATATGTGGATACGCCACAGCCTGCTACCAAGCATGGAGACCGATTAAGTCCAAACCTTTCTCCTCAAAGACAGGAATCCGTTTTAATAAACGAGTAGTTTCAATTCAGCCTAGTTTGAGATGAAAATAACAATCTCATTGGTACCTACATTTATTATTCTTATAAATATCTGCAAAGTACCTTCCAGTACAAGCGAATCAGCTATATTCTTTATAATAAGATCTCAACTTTGATATTCGTAACAACTTTTACTATCCACGTCGAAGGTGAGACAAACAAACAGAAATATTACTTACTTTGTCAGGGATGGGCGGGAATTGGATACATTCCAACGGGGACGTACCAGAGTGGAGAAGGCAGGTGCAATCTATATAGTGTACACAATTGCTTGCTATTTATCCAGTTTATATGCATGGATTTGTTTTATATAAGAGTTCTCATCATTTTGAAATAAATAATAAATTTCCGTTAAACGTTGTCCAAAAAAAGGGGGAGGTTCTCATTTCGATGGTATTTTTTTTATATATTACTTTTGATGACGATTTTGATGACTTTTATTTCAATCGAAATATGGTGCATGTCACGTGTTTTAATTTAAATTTGATTGAGATTTAACAAGTAATTGTAACTAATTTTTCGTCGAGCTTCGTTATATTACACCGCTTTACTTTTACTACGTATGCCGATTTTGATATTTCATATTTTAATCGAAAGCTGATACTTGTACTATAGTTCCATTTAAATTTGATTGAGATATAATGAATACTTTTCGAGTATTATTTGATAAAGCGTATTTACTTTATTTATTATACCTTATAGAAGATCACAGCTAAATAATACAGTTTTCAAGCAGATTTGTGTTCCTGTTGGTGATGGTGAGTAAGGTGACCAGAGCTCCTGGGGAGGATTGGGGATTTGGTCGGCAACGCGCTTGCGATGCTTCTGGTGTTGCAGGCGTCTATAAGCTACGGTAATCTCTTACCATCTGGTGAGCCGTACGCTTATTTGCCGACCTAGTGATATAAAAAACAGATTATTTTTTCGTCTACTTACGTTGTATTACTTGTCGATGTAATTGAAGTCGTTTTTTTTTCTTTTGCGAGCAAACACAATTATGTAATACTAGCTGTGCCCGCGGCTTCGCCCGCGTTGAAATCAGTGTGTCACAAAGTTTTCCCGGCAAACTTCCAGTGAAACTCTCATCAAAATCGTCTTGAACCGCATGCAAGGCATCAAGCCGTTCCGTAAACCTTCGTCTTGAACCGCATGAAAATCCGTTCGGTAGATTTTAACGAAATCGATCACATACACTTTTGGGGGCATTGTTTTATAATACACTAACTGTTACCCGCGACTAAATCCGCGTAGTTATGAAGATAATTATGCATTACTATTAAGATGTTTAGTGCACTTCTTTTTATTTCAGTCACTTGAAATGCTTATTACACTGAGTAACTTTTTAAAAGGCACAATTTAGTATAATTTAATAGTTGTTTTTATAAAATCTCTCTATACACCACATTCTTAGTTTTATTTTCAGGCTGCAGTATAAATAACCTATCGACAAACTTATAGCTGCTGTATATGTTTCATACAAACTATCAACCCCAATTAAACCCCCTTAGCAGGGGAATATCGCAAAATCCGTTCTTAGCGGACGTCTATACTAACTATAATCTACCTCTCTGCCAAATTTCATCTTTATCCATCCTGGATGGATGGACCCTCCAGCAGTTTTTGGGTTCTCGTGATGAGTGAATCAGTGACCTTTCGCTTTAATATATATTATAGATTACGATGCATTATTTGGACACCTCCTCACCATCTATAGAGCATACATTTTAAATTTTAAGTCTCTTACTTAAAAAACATATACATATAAACTTCCAACCCCCGTTTTATCCCCTTAGGAGTCAAGTTTCATAAAATCTGTTCTTAGCGGATGTCTACGCCCTATAAGGAATTTACTTGCCAAATTTCAAGTTTGTAGCTGTTATAGTTTCGGAGATTTCGTGATGAGTGAGTCAACCTACCATCCCCCGTTTTAACCCCAAAAGGGAATAGATTTCTAAAGATACATTATTTGGACACCTTCTCAACATATATAGAGCATACATTTTAAATTTCAAGTCTCTCACTTCAAAAACATAGGACTTTCATACAAACTTCCAACCCCCATTTTATCCCCTTAGGGATCGAGTTTCGTAAAATCCGTTCTTAGCGGATGTTTACGCCCTATAAGCAACCTACCTGCCAAATTTCGAATTTGTAGCTGGTCTAGTTTCGGAGATTTCGTAATGAATGAGTCAACCTACCATCCCCCGTTTTAACCCCAAAAGGGAGTTGATTTCTAAAGATACATTATTTGGACACCTCCTCACCATCTATAGAGCATATATTTTAAATTTCAAGTCTCTTAATTCAAAAACATAGGACTTTCATACAAACTTGCAACCCCCGTTTTACCCCTTTAGGGGTCGAGTTTCGTAAAATCCGTTCTTAGCGGATGTCTACGTCTTATAAAGAGCCTACCTGCCAAATTTCAAGTTTGTAGGTGTTATAATTTCGGAGATTTCGTGATGAGTGAGTGACCTTTCGCTTTTATATATATTATTATAGATTATAGATAAATGTAAAGTTGTGAATTGTAAATATGTATAATATTTTGTATAAATAAAGTCATATAAATTGTTTTGTATAATAATATTAACACAACTAACTACACGTTTCCTGTAGTTTCACACACATAGGTTAAATTATTGTTATTACTACAACTGACTACAAAATTAAAAGAAAATTTAAGCATTTATATTCTGTTTTCTTTAAGATCATTGACACTTTTATGATGACAAATGTACATCTCACGCGGTTACACTCGCCTACCTGTTTACTCATTGTTCCATATTGCTTTCATAATCATTACATTATAATATATCACCTAATATCTTCCAAAACTAATTCTGTAGCCTTTTATATCATAATCGATTTTAAAAGAAGTTTAAAAGTACCCAAAAAATTTTTTTATTAATTTTAATTTTCTACTCGATAGTTAAATAAAATCCACGACAGATATTTATAGATAAAAAATATATCCATTCTTCGATGTTTTCAACAGTGGAATGTCCAATAAATACGTAGTGAACTTTGTTTGCCTTTGGGAATTATATCGCACATAATATAGGATTCCAGGCTTGAAAAGTATGCTCTTCGAAGCAAGTAAACATTGATTGTATTTTAAATGTATAAATGTATTTTACAATGCATTATAAAGTAATCGTTTTGTGTCATCTATAAAATATTACATAAAGTTGAAAAGTTTCGTTTAAACGCGTTAATCTCGGGACGTAGAGAAATCAATATTTCACATGGCTTTTTGAAGAAAAATGCAATAAAAAATTGCTTTGAATAATTAATACTTGATTTTTTTTTTACTTTTTCCGGTTGATTCATATACAGATATAGTAACTACTAATATTATTCATCGAATTTATATATTATTTATCAATATAATTATCATCTTTGAAAACTTATACTTTTTATGCATTGGCATTATATGAGGATTTGTTTTTTTTTTTTTTTTTAATATTTAGGTCGGCAATCAAGCGTACGGCTCACCTGATGATAAATTACTACCATTGACACCTCCAACATCAGAAGCATCTCTGGTCATGTTACCCACTAACAGAAATACAATACTGCTTGAAAACATAAAACATATTTAGCTCATCTTCCGATAGAGTGAGACACAAACCCAGTCGCGCTGCTCCACATTTTGAGTAGGAAATTCCTGCTGTGCCCTACATTAGATAAAAATGTTTATCAAAGGATTTTTTGATATAATATTTATTTATTACCTACTTCAAATACCTAGTATTAAAGATATCACAAAATCTATTCGCCAAATCTGTATAAAATTTAAATGAAATCACATAACAAACACCAGTTTTGCAATAAAAATTACAATTAAATCGAACATCCTCTTTTTGGGAATTTATAAATACCATCAATTGGGAAACTGGTAAAATTAACAAAACTTGTTTCTGTTCTAACTTCATTGTTCCTGTATCTATTTGTTTATAGCAGATGGTCAGATAAGCAATTTGGCAAAACGTATGCTCCTCCAACGTTGCCAAATGCCTGCCACGCGTTGGTATGACCTTAATATGTCTTTATCTCGTGTACAGTCATAGATTCAGGGCAACTTGCCACAATGCATTATCCAATTTTAAAAGGATTTTGTTTCTACAAATAACACATACTATCGTGTAAATATTGTAATGAATGACATGAAAATATTTTACAGATTTTTTTTTTTTGGAAACGCATGAAAGAATATGGTTAGTATATTACATTGAAATTTCTCAAATCTCTCAAGATATATGATTTCATTTTAATTAAACATTCTTAGAAAAAGTTAAACTTATGTTAAAAAAAAATTCTAATACTTTTTTTAACATCGAGATTTTGTATGACAAATAAGTCAACCTTATCAATAATTTACCGAATCAGTAATATTTTTAACACGATTGCAGAAGAAGGGTAACGTTTTTCGTTCCTCTTTAGATAATTACCAAGTTACAGAGAGAACAAGAAGATAAATATTACAGTATACAGATCTAAATATACTTCAAAACATGTTGGAATACATTGCAGCGAAACCATTGTTGCGGAAGTCCTAGTCAAAATTAGCCAGTTTTTTACATAAGCAATTGTTTTTACAACAACATTTCCATTCTCGTTTCACCCTTACAATAACTTTACCTCAAAAGAAAAACATGATTCCAAAAACACAACTCATCTTTATGAATAGTCGGGTAAAATATAGTAAATTGTACGGGACGAATGTAACGTTCGAATGGAACGCGAGCAATGCGTCCCCAACGAGATATTTTATTCATTACTCGATCAAATGAAAAGGAATGTGATCGAGTTTCAAAATCTAAAGTTGTATTTAATTGATGGCTTTGAATTATTCAGTCGGGCTCGTTTCATTTTGTAATTATTGTATAAATTATTTACCGAGTCGTGTTTAGTGGTGTAGTTTGTGAAACATATGAATAGATCTTTGTTGGACATTTATTATTATTAGTCACGTTATTTTTAATAAGTTTGACAGATGATCGCATGAATGACGCGACAATAATGAATCACACACGTACATTTATATACATTTATATGTTCATATGTATACATATAAAGTTTGTTGTAAGTAACTGGGGTAGGGCACAGTAGGAAAAAGCCTGCTAAAAATCTGAAACAGCCTGAGTGTAAAAGTACCTCGACCGTACAGAAGATCACAAATAAATAATACTGCTTTCAAGTAGTGTTGTATTCTTGTGATGAGTAAGGCGACCAGAGCTCTTGGAGGGATTGGGAGTAGGGTCGGCAACGCGTTTGCGATGCTTGTAGTGTTGCAGGCGTTTATATGCTACGGTAATCGCTTACCATCAGGTGAGCCGTACGCTTGTTTGCCGACCTAGTTGTATAAAAAATAGTGTAAATGGGTGTGTATGTGTGTGTATCGTTTTACAAACGTATTTTTGATGGAAGTAGGCACCAGCTAGATCAAGACGTATTGGTGTTGGTAACGGTGGATGGCTGTGCTAAAATAAGATATTTCTTGCTAGATTGACGACCTTAGTCATCAGCGAGTCAGTCAGCTACTTCAGCCAGTAAAATAAATATTTTTGAGACATAAATAGAGAAAATTATCATTTTAAAAAGCAATAACGAACAAACTGTCCAAGCCGATGCGCCCAGCATATTTATCGATAGCATATTACACAGTCTTATAAATTTTAATAAAGTGAGTTACGGCGAGATAAAAGGAAGAAACAGACAAAAAATTATACGTATTACTCAAGCCGAGGGCTTAATAGGAACGCTCCCTTTAATATTGGTGCAAGGAGACCCGTAAGTTAGAGCCTTAATTTAGAGGTCATTGGACTCTCGGGCTTAGCAATTTGATTGAGTAGTGTTTTTTAATCTACGTAAAAAATCTGTCGTAACCGTCGGTGTCGGTATCACTTGATAAAAGTGTTTTTTTTTTTATTTGTAATTATCATATCGTGAGAATTTTTTTCGGAAAAAATGAAAATTTTTTTTTGATGAATTTAATATTACCCGTTCTAGTAAGAATGTATGCGTAACAATAATTATCATTTTGGTTAGAAATGTATTTATTGTTATACGTATAATAATAATAATATCGTAAATTTATTACGCTATCAGAATATATCGGAACTGTTGATCTGTAATCATATCACCTATAAAATAAGCAAAATACATGCATGATATTTTAAAAAAAGTCACAGCATTTAAGAATTGTGGAAATAATATTGTAACTAACTAATTATAAAAATAAAAATATTGTTACTTACACATAATAATGCTTTCCAAAAAAATATTATTTCTCGACTATAATAATCTGTTTCAAAATAAAGTGTGCCACACAAACAAATAACTATTGTTAAAAATATTAATTAAATAAATACTACATAATTATGTTTCAAAATAAAAAATAGTTTTTACCACACAAAAAAAAAATCGGTTATCGATAAAAAACATCGATTAAAAAGTAGTGAATACAATATATTCATTCGATAGATGATTTTGATAACAAAACGAGAACAGTATTCCCTCTCGTTATCTCCGCCGTGGAGCTTGTTAAAAGTTAGACGAATAGAGAAAAAGTTATAAGGTCTATATACAGTATTAAATTGAGAGTGAATATCGAACACATGTGTTATTTGAGCGTGTCTATTTTTAGTTTTTTTTTTTTTTAGTTCTGGGATTTAGTTATTTGCAATGATAGAGTCGTAGAGATGTACGTCTATATTAAAGGATGATAACACTTTAAAGATATATAATAGGATCCATCAAAACAAGCACCGTTGTGGATTAAGCTTCGACCCTTCTCTGACGTGGAGAAAGAAGTTTATCCCATCAGTGGTATGTTACAGGCTGAATCGGTATTAGGATAATATTTTTTAGGAGTATTGTGAATATTTCGGTCTGGTTAGATGATTTACAGATAGAGGCGACTAAGGGATAGCACAGTTCCACTACCACCTTGAAAGTTAAAAAGCAAACCGATGGCGGGATTACCATACAACTGCTGACTTTAAAATACACAGGCCGAAGATGGGTAGCTGCGTCTTCGGTGCGACAAAGCCAGCCCTGCGGTCACC
Organism: Melitaea cinxia; assembly: GCF_905220565.1. Taxonomy (NCBI): domain Eukaryota; kingdom Metazoa; phylum Arthropoda; class Insecta; order Lepidoptera; family Nymphalidae; genus Melitaea; species Melitaea cinxia. The sequence goes on from NC_059401.1 coordinate 16,101,178, forward strand.
TACCCGCCTGCCCAGCGTGGTGACTATGAGCAAAACACATAAGCTAACGCCATTTTTGGCGTGAACCTGTGGAGACCTTTATCCGGCAGTGGACTGCGATAGGCTGTTGTGTATGTGTATAAAATGTCCATTTTTGCTGTCTGTCGGACTGTTTCCCTTTGCCTACATAGAAAAAAGATCTATGCCCAGTGGTGGGATGTTAGGCTGAATTAATCAATCGATCGATCTGTTTTTAAAGCTTCTAGTTATATATAAGCATAAGCATTTTGTTGGCATACGAAGTATATATGTTCATAGGCATGGGAAAGCTTCTCATAAATATGGCATTTAAGTTGAAGCTTCTTTCGTGCGAGTTGACGAACGTACCAGAATTTCTGCCAGAAGTTACAAGTTCACCGTCAACCACAAGATTAACTTTAAATACAAATTTGGGACGTGAAAGTTAGATCTTTAAGATTAAATCAATATTTTAATTTGTATTCCTTATTATTAGACTATTAATAAAAGTGAAAAAAGTAAGAAAAAGTCGCAACGACTTTGAGAGATTTGAAAGATCAGATGAAAAGTAACTTTACGCAGATGGCTTATTTTTTTTTTAATACTTCGCTAGCACGTGTCTAAAAAAAGTCAGTTCACCTAACAATTATACTTTATCGATATAAAAATAATGAATGAAATGTATAAAGTATTATTATATTGGAATAAGTTTAGCGATGACGTAGAAGTTTAAATTAGTTTTTCTTATACAAGCCTTCGATTCGGAAAGTTTTCGCATATGTTAATTATGTTCGAGACTTTTCGGGCTGCTTTGAAAAATATTTATTTAATCCAACTAAAATAATATTAGGAAACCCTTATATTTACAAGGTAAAGTTGAGAAAAGGTTAAATGAAATTAATTTAAAACGGAAAACGTTAAGAGAATATTAAGGGTTTCTAATATAATTTTTGTTTTAATTTTAAAGATTAATATTTTTTAAGTATTTCCCTTGAAAATAAACACAGAATATTTAAATAATAAGACTAAATGAGTAGCAAAAGAGTAGATTACATTAAATAATACATAGGGGTAAATATAGTTATGACTATTTTTTTATACACGATTAAAGTCTGAGGTTTCCTTAATCTGTATCAAGATTCTAAACTTAAAATTTATTTTATTTATTAATTTATACTTTATTGCACACTTACAATAAGAACAGAACATTAAAAAGAAGAGAAAAAAAAAACATACTGAACAAAGTACAAAGGCGGTCTTATCACTGACAGTGATTTCATACAGACAACCCGTCTATAAAGAAAACATTTGTAATATATAACAGGCACACGGTGCAATTTAAAACAATATACAATGTATAAGATTCATATATACATTTTACCTACTAATTTGTTTTAATTGTGTAAGGGAAAGATTTGTTGAATTATTATATTAGTATAAATAATTTACGCACCCTTTTTATACGTACAACAAATTTTCAATTGAATCAAACACTTATTAAATGTTTGAACTAAACGTACACAGACAGAAATCATTATTACTTTCATGTATCAAATGACAATGGGCCCTTTACTATGGAAAAACACCCCACGGCGGACAAAGCTGAAACATGTCTCAATTGAAAGCTATTAACCTATAGTTTTGCTTAGCAAAGAGGCATTATTGTGGCGTATGGGAATATCGAAATATTACATTTATAATTCAGTTATGGTGATCGTATTATTTTAATGTTTTGTACACTATGTAAATGTTTAGTACTGTATGTAGATATATTTTGTGTTATTTGACGACTAGCTTGGTATAGCGGTTGAAATGGCAAACTTAAGAGGTTGTGGTTTATAGTCTTGTTAAGTTAAGCAGCACTCAAGGAGGACATATACAAGTGAAGATAAACAAAAATAGTAGTTTATTATGAGTCATAATCTATGATATAATATATTATCCAAAAAGGCAGCTGGCATGAGATTAAAATTTTCTTCATGTCTAGCCCAAGAGAGGTAATATACTATGCATGCGGTATGCGCACAACAACCTACTGTTCGCCGTCCATGGATACACGAGCAATAGTATCCCTGCAATCCTTCGTATCCATTTCTTGTGGGATCAATTAAAATATACGTGTAGTATTATCTCAATCGCACTTGCCCGGATTGGATTCGGCCTCTTATGAGCGTTTTATTTTCTATCATCTCTGGATGTCGATTCACTTCAACCACCACCTTCTACCACCCACCGGCATATTGTAACTAATCTAGATTTATTTGCTTCAATAGTGGTTAACTGTTCGCCAAATCTTCTAGTGGGTGACATGTGCGCTTAAAATCCACACTCTTCTATGAAAGGTATGGCGTCACGAAAACCTCTATCAGGAATAAATGCGTCTTCTGATCGGAAATACCACTGCAGTCCAGATTCAGATTCAGGTAACAAAAGGTTAACGTAGAATTGTCGCGTCGGATGTTGTTGCTGCGTATGGGCCATAAATGTCGATTATATGTCCATTTGAACATACTACTAAAAAAGGTTTCAATAAGTTCCTGTATTTGTGAAGACTATAAGTCTTTCTTTGAAATAAAAAGTTCATGCTTTTTTGCAAATAGATGTATGTCCCATCTAAAACAATAACAGCGTTTTGACCTTCATTTCCAAAAAAAAAATATTTGGAATTGTGAGATTCCTTGCTACAACTTCCTCTCTAGTTAAATGATCAATCCTAATATGAAGAGGGACGAAGTCTTCCGTCAGACATTGTCTCGTTAATCTAAGTTTTTTCTCCAAAGTTCTTCTAGATATTTTAAAAAATGTTGCCAATCGCTCATTTGGTTCTCCAGTCCTTATTTTTACAAGATATATGCCCAAAACTGTAGCAAGTTTTTGTGATCTTACTCTTAAAGATGGTGTGTAATCTAAAATGTTATTAAATTGATATTTTGTTAAAAATGTCCAAAAATGGAATTCATTGTCATCAAATCTGTCTCTGTTTTCGAAATCCTATTTCCTTTTTAGGCCCCATTTATAAATGTTAATAATGTCTAGCATATAATCACTGTTAAAATCTTGGTGATTCTTGGTGATTTCCAATATTGCAAAAGATAGCGGGAAGGTTCAAATAACGCATAGATCGCGACGACAGATGACGGAAAACTGCGACCGAACGCTGCGCGTACGCAGCGAAACCGGTTTTTTTATTATCTGAGTACCTTCCCCTCTTACCTCGGAAGCGGTTCAGTGCCATGCCAAACATGTTTTAACTGTTATAGCCGTTTAGAAAAACAAACATTATGATTTATTAATAAAATAATAAGAGAAAATACTAATTATGAAAATATCATTATCTCAGCTTTCCCATTAGTTATGGGAATAAAAAATACACAGTTGTAAATTCTGTAACATTATCTAAAAACTTTTATAAGTTTCGTTTGTGTCCGCTAGTAGGGCAAAAGTGGGGAAAAAAGTTCCCAATGTCTTTTAAACTTTTCGTCCATTTTTAGACGTATCAAAAGTTATTCCGCCTGTCGACGTAACGTACGCTTAAACAAGACAGGCATCTAGCCTACACGTGTGTGAACCGACGCTTCATGAAATTGCCTGTCTCGTAAAATATCGTGACATTTTTCTTTATTTATGCTGTAAAGCGTAAATATAAAACTTATTACGGACACTTTAGGCCTTTTTGTAATAAAGTTAGGTTTGCATTTTGGAAATAAATCTAACTTTCTTGTGAGACTGGAATATACCGACTCTATCAAGCTAAAAACTACAAGTCACAAACGCCAGTCAGTAAAAAGATTCCAACATTCATAGAATTTCCGAATAAATTTAAACATACATGAGCGATGTAAGCAGTTTCCATACTTATATTAAGTGAAAATTTTTATTTTTATAATAATAAAAAAAGCAATTATTTGTCTTTTTAAAGGTATGTCATCATCTTCCTGCCCTTATCTCACTTATGTAGGGTCGGCACAACAAGTTTTCCTCTTCCATTCCTCTCTATTATTCGTCATTTCAGTGCTTACTCCTTTCTTTCTTATATCCTCACTCACACAATCCATCAATTGCTTTTTTGGTCTGTCGATCGCCGATCTTTTTAAAGGTATGTGTTTTGAAAATACATTTTATGTTATGCGAAATTGTATCTTTGCATTTTTTAATTCTTAACTAGTTCATAAATGTCCCACTGCAGGACTAAAATTTTTTCTCTATTAGAGAAAAATTGGAGCTTACCAGGCTACTTCACTGCCAATCTGGCTGATAATTTCTAACACGAGTAACGATTGCGATCCAATGTTTACAACAAACAATCGCAAGTCGCGGGAAAACCCATAAGAACCAGACCAGAAACAAAAAATGACTTAATGGTAACAAACATGACGTTAATAGACTTTTGTATCATTGCACCAGAACGTTGTCGGTCGCCTATAACGTAAAAATAATTCGAACAAAGCTCTGAATAAACCATCTATGCACCTATCAAGTTTTTCGCTTGACATTTCACCTTTTTCCTTTAAAAATGGCGTCTGCCGGGTACCCGGTGTCTAGTTGCTTTTGAAGAATCGACCGACTTATTACTGGGACGTTTACGAATGTTCAGCTCTGTTTTTGCCTGGAATTTTTGCGGCGTCTCGTTAAATTTTGAATATATGCAACTACGGTTTTGAATTTTATTACAATTACAGTAGAGACGAAATTCGAACAATAGAGTTAGAAAAGAATACAGCAATCATTATGTTTTTAAATTGGTTCTAAGTTACACAAAGGGAATGTGGAATGTACTAAGTTACGGTAAGTCGGAAAAATTAGTTAGGCAGAAACAAATGACATGAAATGAATCTAACATTAATTTTTTGAATAGCGAAAGTTTATTATTAAGTTTTCCGCTAAATATTATAATGAACAAAACTATAAGTAGTAATGCTTAGCTATTTTGAACGCCATAATACTTGTGGTGTAGGTACCAGTCGACTGATATATATTTACCCGGGGCAAAAATCAACTGCACAATCCTGGAGCAGAAAGTAAGGTCACTAATAACGCCATTAGATCATAATTTTTTTATATCACTAGATCGGCAAAACGTACGGCTTATCTGATGGTAAGTTATTACCGTTGCTTATAGACATCTCCAATATCAGAAGCATTGCAAACGCTTTGCCGATCCTATCCCCATTTCCTCCAGGATATCTGGTCATCTTATTCACCAATAGGAACACAATACTGCTTAAAAACGTAAAATATATTTGGTCTATCTTCTGGTAGAGCGAGGTACTACTCTAGTCGGGTTATTCTATATTTTGAGCAGGAAATTTCCTGCCGTGCCCTACCTCAGTTAAATATTTCATATTCAGTTGTAATATAAGATAAGAACTTTGTTACTTTTAAAATTAATATATTTTTTTTTAATATTTGTTGCACACACTTGACGATTACAAAGTGTAACATTAACATTACGTATACCATATGTCAGTCTAAGACAATATACCGAGTGAATTGAATAAAGTTTGGTCCAATAAATGCACCAGCTACAAAATTATATTTCCTCACAAATACACAATCAATTGTTATAAATATACATAATGACAATATTACATTATTATTGTCTTATTCGTTTCGTAGGAGTTTAACTACAAACAACGCGACACGAGAATTATATATATTAGATCAGTTTATATGTACAGAAAAGATATAATTCGACAAAATATATTTATGATATTAATGTAGTACGTTAGTTAACTAAATATGTCTTAATAATTAACAGTATTAACAGAAGATGATATCAATACGTACGGATGCTGCGAAATCCTCTTGCGGAGGTACTAATTAAATTTGTCTTTATGTTCGTACTGGATTAGCTCTGCTTTACGTAACGCTTCAACGGTTTCCATGGCGATTTTTCACGTACCGGATAGTACTAAATCTTCGATATTGTTATGTATAGATATTCATTTATCTATATGCGCGCATAACTTCCGAATGACTTTATCAAATTGGATTATTCTTTCTAATTCCACCTATTATCATTGGAATAACGGTTTGTGTGAAGAAAAAGAAAAAAAAATATGGATACATTAACAAAAAAAAAAAAAAGCTCTATGAAGTTCATCAAATAAGACAGTTGATGATAATAAAGTTATCAAATTTGTAGTCTAAGTATAGTAAGATGATTAGGTTTTTTAAGAAACATCGGATGCATAGTCTCGTGTGTGACCATTTTTTATAGATTTCTAAACCTTACCTACTCATACAAAATATGACACACACATACATACACACATAAGCGTACACACAAATAAACATAATCATATACACACATGAGTCAATGACGAGTCAAATAAGATTAAATATGATTGCTTAATTTTTATGTATAAACTAATATATTAGCTTTTGAAGTATAGATATAAAATATAGAGGAACATATATCAATACAAAATAATCAAAACAAAACATACTTTAAACTCATCTTACAAAAAAAAATCAAACGCGTCAAAAATAAAAAACGAACTCAGCAATCCTTGTCATTTAATACTTAAAAGTGTATGATTTGTTTTAGGTCTTAATACGAGTGGGTTAAGGTTCATAAATGTCTCTTTCTTTTTCATGTCATATTAGGAAACGGAGGTCCAGCGTGTCACGTTGGACCGGACCTGTTCACTTGAAAATGAAACCAATTAAGACTTCGGTGTAAGTCATAAGAGGCAGATGATATTTGGTGTACTTGGTCAGTAAATTTTTTTGCAAGACACGGAGTTTAGTTACAGCACCTTGTACAGAAAGAAATATGTTACGTACATACACATTGGTATTACATATTGCTATACTGCAAATATTATTTTATAACAATTTACTAAAATAGTAATGTGACGGTGAAAAAAGAAAGTATATGAAATATGAATTATGCCATGCTTACTATATGGGTGCCAGACATGGGCGTTAACAGAACTACAAGAAAGTAAACTAAAAGTCTGCCAAAATTCAATGGAAAGAAGTATTTTAGGCATAAAAAAAGGAGATAGAGTCAAATTGCAAGAAATCAAAAAGAAAACAAAATTTAAAAATGTAAACACAGTCTACAGACAGCTTAAATGGCGTTGGACGGGACATATGTTAAGAGAAAGTAAAGAGAAATGGACTAAGTTAGTAACAGAATGGTATCCAAGAGATAGTAAAAGAAATAGAGGAAGACAAGCGAAAAGATGGGAAGATGACTTCAAGAATATAGCTGGTCCGTTATGGTCACGCTTAGCAAAAGATAGGAATACGTGGAAATCTTTAGAGGAGGCCTTTGTCGACAGACAAGCTGTTCCACACAAACACCCAGTTGCCGATCATTCAAATACAAGTTAAATTTAATTAAATCAATTTGTGTTTTTTTTAGAAAGTAGGCATATATTATTATGTATTAGTGTTAAGAAAAAAAAGCAGCAATAAAGGCTATTTTATTTTTATTTATTTTTAATGTGACGGTGTAAATTTTTTTCTTAAAATTATTTTACGATTCAGCCTGTGACATCTCATTGCTGGGCATAAACCTCTTTTTCTAAGTAGGAAAAGGACTGCAGCTTAATGCACCACGGAATAGCGGATATATACTTTTAGTGATAAATAACTTACTTCTTGTAAACCTAAGATAAGATCAGATAAAAATTATTAAATTAAAAGGTACAATTTACGAGTTTACAAGGAAGTGTATTTTACCAACCAATAAATATTAAACTTTTTGATCAACTAATATATATTTCTACACAAAAATACACATGATTTCAACATTTTGCATTATCATTCGTTACTTGCACGTTTCACCACTTTCCGATCAACTATTCCTCAGACACTTTCCTACTTCTGCTATTACTAAATGAAAATACTGCAAGAGATAAACTTATAGAATGAAATAAACTTTGAGTAAAATTTCCAATATTAGGTAAATGTTCCCTTTATCGGTTTTAAGATAAAGACTGCAGTATAATCGTTTTCTCTACTAATACTAACTTATCTACTTCATAGAGTTAAAACTTTTTTTATTAAGAGAACCGCAGTATGATTTGAAAAGGTAGAGTTAGTGATCCTCCCGCGACCATGGTTGCTGTAAAGTATCCGAAACGTCGGGCATCTAAAAAACTTATTAAACTGTGATAATATCTGAAAAAGTTGTTTCATTATAATGAGGGAAAGTCGCGTAAGCATTAGAAAATAATAGTGCTAGATATTTACTAAGTAGACACCAGATCGATACAATATAACCACTATATTAGAGCGATATAAATCCATCACCATCAGACAGTGGATAAGTATTAAAAAGTCATCATCATCATCATTACAGGCTATACAGTCGACTGCTGGACATGGGCCTTCATAAGTTTATACCAAAAATAGCGTGAACTTATGTGTCTTGCCCATAGTCAGTCGCTGGGCAGGCGGGTTGGTGACCACAGGACTGGCTTTGTCACACCGAAGGTGCTGCTGCCCGTCTTCGGCCTATGTATTTCAAACCCAGCAGTTGAATTTTTATCCCACCACCGGTCGGCTTTTAAGTTCCGAGGTGGTAGCGGAACTGTGTTATCCCTTAGTCGCCTCTTACGACACCCACACAGCCACCCATATAAAAACACACAGTATTAAATAGTAAATGAAGACAAATAATTGTGAAGAATTTTTTGATAAACTAATCGCTAATTACTGAATGATCGAAAATGTGCTTTTGATGCTCTTCAAAGTGATTTGTCCAAAGGCCGATAACCACTTATCATAAAGCGGTAGTATAAAAAAAGGAAAACTCGAGAGTTTATATGTAAGAACTTTTATTTTGTTATTACCGGTAACGATTTTATTTTATTTCCATTTTTCTCCATATAATAATAATTCACGTACACACGACACACGACATACATCACGACATACACGTAACTAGCATAATGACTTACATGTAGGATAGTAAACGTTGATTATTTACTAATACCTCTTTCAAGGTTTTGTGTAACAACAATTTTCAATGAATATTCTTAATTAATAAAACAGTCTTTAGTCTGAACAGTTATGCGTGCTCATACTTTAAATAAATGTATGCGTCGTCTCGAGAACGTCCTTCGTTTTTTTGTCACTTAATACTTAATAAAGTAATGATAAAAGTCGTATGAAAAATAAATAAAACAGAAAAGTGATATTAAATCGCTTTGTTAAGTTTTGTTTCATAACATATAAAATATTACGAAAATTCTTCCATATAATATATCCACATTTCAAACAAAATACCGGTAAAGTTTCCGACCGGTACGTAAAAACCAGTCTATTTAACTTTTCAACGGAAAATCGAATTTTCACGGACAAAATCGCGTTCGTTTATTCGTAAAGAAGTTAGCACGAAACAATGCATTCGTCACGTGGTGTTTTGTTGGGATACTATTAAATTAGAGATAGAAGGGAACATTTTGTCTCCACTGTAAACAAACCATTGTTCACAGCGCTTTCATATTGTATGGTCGCATAAAGCATAACTAAATTTGCTTTTATTTTGAAACATTTGCCGCTAAAGCGTTGGTTTAGTTTTTAAACGGCTTACTTTCATACAATAAATAGAATGCGAAATATTATTTCTACATTATTTGTATTAATATTTATGTATAAATTCATTTTGAAGAGGCTTTAGGTAATTTTTATAAGTAATTATTTTTTTTGAATGTTACTTCAGTTGACCTCTCACTATTCAAATAATGGATAAACATTATGGGCATAGGATATTACGGGACCTATAGTTATCCAACATACAGAAACAACTAGTAACATATAAATAGTTACTCTAATTTATATCTATAATAATAATAATAAGATTCACGACCAGGTATCTATTCTACTATGATTTCTACCAGGTAACCGTCTTGAGGAGTATATTATGATCAGTAAATACAGAAACGCGTAGGTGTATTTATAAGAAATATAAATTTAATTACTATATATTTAATTATTTATATATTATTTATGTGTATATTTTACTTATAATACATATGAATGACTAACAAATATCTATATTGACTACTATAAAGTAAACTAAACTGTGTTAGAGATAAAGAAAGTGTTTGCGAATTAATTTTAAGATTATTCACATAATCAACAACGGAATTTTCATAAAATCGGTACCGAATTAGTTCGATTTTTCTGGTGTAAGTAAACCTTTTCCAGTCTTGTTAAAATTGTCAACCATATGTTTTTTTTTGGACCCCAAAGTGCAAACTTAAATAATTCGTAACAAAGGATACTATTTCTTAACAACGTAAAATTAATGTTAATATTATAATATAAAAGTTAAAAGAACTTTGCACAATCATATAAATGGATTAAACTACTATTAAAAGTTGGATAATGAAATTAAAACTGTAGCATAACCACACTCGGCTACGAGTTAGTTCTGTAGCACTTGTAGCAGCGAGCTACGAGTGCTACGGACTAGCTCCCTTGAGGATGAGTTGCGCGGGTACTTTTTTTTTACTTATAAGTCAATTATCAAACAAAAGATATTCTTAATAGACTTAATTGTTTAACGGGCTATAAATTAAGGTCGATGTTATGTTTTCGAGTACAGTGTATTAGAATAGTTAATATTATTACATTCACTAGAATCGTTTTAATGATTTCAATAAACAAAAAATTTAATAGTCATATATTTATGTTTGTAGGGTTAATACATGGGAGTATTTAATAAATAAACTGTTCATCAATAAATAATTTCTATTTTCAATTGACATGTTGAGTATATTTGATCGCTTCAGCCTGTAATATCCCACTACTGAGCATAGGCCTCTTTCCCCATGTAGGAATCCCCATCAGAGCTAAATCCATATTCCCTACTATGAGTAACGATCGCTATCAGGTGTACATGATAACAACCGGGAGCGACGGCTTAACGTGCTCTCCGAGGCACGGTGGGGAGACCCACAAGGACTGCACAAACTCCCAGACCACGGCAAACATCTGTATGGCCGATACAAATATTTGTCATGTGCGGGGATCGAACCCGCAACCGCAAGCGCAACAGGTACAATCCATGACTGTGACCGTTACGCCAACGCGGCGTATTTGATCGAGTAATTTATAGGTTATGATTTACTGTTTAACAATAATAATAGCTAATAATTCCAAAGTAATAATAGTAGACCGCGATTTGTCTTATAATGTGGTTTACATAATAGCGATACCGTTTAAATCCCCAGTCAAAAATAATCCATAAACTACATCAGCCATCTTTACAACGAATGTAAGAAAAAACAAAAAACTAAAAATAGCGATCAGTTTACCAATACGATAGAAACGTATTTTTATTTGAACAGCGAATATTATTTGAACATATAATTGTACATTCAAACGGTTTCCCATTAGATTGGTATACACAGGCATTAGGCAGAAGCCGTGATGGAGGCCGTAATCCGCACACACTGGCCACAGGCACGTAGGAGCGGATTCTTCGATTCGTTTCCTAATGTCATTTAAGCAAATGTAGGCCTAAGTGCTGAGTTCATTAGTGTTAAACTTCTTTAAACGTAGAAAATTATTTTAAAGAATAAAGCCTGATTTTCTAGTGAATTTAATGTAGAATTATTGTCGATTTTATTTTTGAAACGAGTCATTTTCATAAATAGCTTTACGTAAATGTTATTGAAGAAAACTAAATATAATTACATTAAGACTCGTTTAGACCGAATATAAAATCATCATATCAAAAATTTTGATCTAGCAGGTACATCGTCCCATAGATTAATTGGCTAGAGCACCCTCAGGATCAATCGGAGATGCAGGTTCGATTTTTGATATGATATTAAAAAATGTTAAGACTTGTATTTGTATTTAAATGTCGTCCTAATGCTCATCATATCTTTTGCTTGTGAGTGTGAATTCAAAAATTTACTTTAGAATTGTTGTTAAGTTTATCAATTTAATAATTTTTTAATTTTTTAACTTATTTCAATTATAACTACTCACTATTACGTCAAGCGCTAAGTTATTGTGTCAATTTCGTTAATATATTTTTGATATGGCATATCTATTCTATCAGTGAAAATACAAATAAGTTCACCTTTTTGCATTAATTTGATAAAACACAATTTTTACTTGCTTATAAATATAATTATAAAAAATAGGCGAAACAAAAAAAAAAAAGGTTTTCTGCATACAAATATATATAAAAAAAGTTGAATACCAACATACGCATCATACAATTCTGATACAAAACACACACGTCTTATAGTATTTGACAGTGTTTTTTTTTTTATAATTTCTACAAATTTACTACCTACATATTATTTCTTACTCGTAAAAAAAATAAGCGAAACAAAAAAGCGGTTGTATAACAACATTAAAAGAACACAAGTCTGGCACAAAACACACACGTAAGTCATATTTAAGATGACAATAGTTCTGTAATAATTTTCCACCGTGTCAATACAACGAAGGTAAAGCCGGGCATGGTCAGTGAGTAATGAGGAGGCAAACATATAGTGTGACGAGGGCGCGGCTAATTGATTACAACCACGCCTTAGCGATAAACTCTACCGACTTTTTATAAGAGATATGTGGGTATCGTATTTATTGTTGATAAGTTTTGTACAAACATTGTGTAAGTATATACGCTTTAAAAAAATAACCGACGTTAATATAAGATATGTATTTTTTTGATCTTATAACATTCCTATTATTGTTGTTATAGCTAAATATTTTTTGTTGATAAATATATAAATTAATAAGACATATATAGATATATAAACACTAATATTACAGATTCAGGCGAGAACCGAATCTGCAACTGACGGAGCAGAAAGCAGAGTCACCACAAACTGCGCCAACGGGCTGTAAGATATATATCAGTAAATTAGTAATAAATTTTAATTAAACTTAGAATAGCTATTCCCCCCTATGTTCATATAATACAGATAACAATATACTCGTAATTAGCGCTTCAACTATTAACTATTTTCGAATAGGACATTTAAGAATAAAGTGATTTGATTACAATGTATCCTATTAGCCTAATCTCTTTTTAATAAATTAATACTACGACAAGGTCTCAAGTAATTTAAAATCTGCTCGAAAGTGCAAGCCTTTTATCTTCAATTGTCAACTTTAATTTTATCTATTTTTATAGTTTAATTATCTCTGTGTGATTGTATTAAAAATTAACGCTAAAATTATTTCTAGAAATGAATCATATATAGTGGTTTTATCTACGATACACTCCCGTCTGCGGCTTGCAATGAATAAATTTACCTGATTAAGACATTAATTTCATTACTTCGCACAAACTCCTCCGTGTAAGATTGTTTGCAAGGGCAAAACAATTTTTCATTTATTTAATCAATACAACCTTCTCGAACCTTTCTAAATAATTTTTATATATTTTTTTTAATTCAATAAGTGTTATAGTTTATATGAGATTTTTAAAGCAAAGGTCTTTTAAATTGACATATTTTTTACAAGAACTTAACGTAATAAGATGTAATGTTTTCATTTTTACATCATCTGTAGGCCTACATAACCTTTTTTTACAACGAAAGCTCGTCTTTAAGTTTAAAAAAAAAATATGCAAATGAAATTTTATCAGAAGAAAATGACGTACAAAGTTTAGTTCACCTTTAGCGAACCCCTTCGTAATTACTGACTTAAATGCAAATCAGTGAGAAAAAAAAACCAAAAAAAAATTTTTCCCCGCGAATTCCTAAATACACACAATTTGTTACCTTTCATCAAAGAAAGAACAAAAAGAGATACGGAAAAGTTCGGAGGCGAGGTTTTTTTTTTCGTCCAAGTTGAATGATTAAGAATTTTTACGACCGTGTTCAAAGAATCGCTCTGAAACTAACTTGGGCCTTTCTAATTGCAGGAAAATTAGTAACTCACTTGAACAATTAAGGTTCACATCCAGTCTTAATTTTTTCATATTTTTTTAACATAATAAAAATATTCGTTTTGAATGAACTTTCAAAAGGTTTTTAGTTTAAGATTTAGAATAATTAATTATTGCTTGCAACTTGTCACTTAATTTGTTAATAAACATTAATAAATGATAGATTTTTTAAATGTATTTTTAATTCGAAATACTTTAAACCTAGTAAATAATTAATCAATTATATTTTCATTGTATCAGTATTATATAAAGTACTAGCTGTGTCCGCGGCTTCGTCCGTGTGGAATGTAACAAAAAAGTTATTATTCAGTTCGCAAAGTTATAAAATAAATATATTTTTAAAATCAAAATAGCCTAAGTTACTCCTTGTTACATCAACTATCTGCCAGTGTAAATCCCGTCAAAATCGGTCCGACTGTTTCAGAGTTTAACCGGAACAAACAGACAGACAGACAGACAGATAAAAGTTGTAAATAATGTTATTTTGGTATATGTACCGTGTGCATGGTGTATGTCCATATGCATTTAGTAAAAAGCGGTTATTTTAATATTACGAACAGACACTTCAATTTTATTTATTTGTATAGATATTTCGTTTACATGACGTTGAGAAATACAAGTCAAGTACGGCTAAATATTAATTACGTACTTTTTTATACTCATAGATCAAATGTTTCATCATCATTATCATTTCAGTCTATTGCAGTCCACTGCTGGATGTAGGCTTCCACAAATTCGCGCCAAAAATGGCGTTTTGTGTGTTACCCATAGTTGGCCTTGTCGCACTGAAGACGCTACTGCCCGTCTTCGGCCTGTGTATTATCAATGTTAGGTCAAATGTTTAGACATTGACAAAAATTTCAAATACGATATTTTAATGTACTATCAAAAAACACCTATAATCAATATTCAATAACTCGAATAAATCTTTTTCTAATTTATATTTAACGATACTCGTATTAATAAAATACCCCATTGCACTAAAAATAAACCATTGTAATAAAATGAAAATTTATTAAAACCTCGCATAATACCTTCCATTGCTTTTAAGCTATTGTAATTGAGGTATAAAGCTAGCATCCATTCAGTAAGAAGATTTACGTAGAACAGACAAGAGCGTGGAATATAGTCAGCGTAGTGCTGTATAACCATAGCCTTTTAATATCAAGAATTATTCGAGAATAATGAGTATTGGTAAATTAATATATATCTACCTATTTTACGGACGTTTTATGATATGGTTTGATCAAACAGCGTTTCTGTTTAAAAAATGATCACGATTTAATAAAATGTAATTAATCAAAGATAATGCTGGCTTTAAAAATTTAGTAAGTCACTAGCTGTTCCCGCGACTTTGTCCGCGTGGAATTTAACAAAAAAAAGTGTTTGGTCAGTTCGCAGAGTTATAAAATAAATAATTTTTTTTAAAAAGTAGCTTAAGTTACTCCTTACTACATCAGTTATCTGTCAGTGAAAGTTCCGTCAAAATCGGCCTAGCCGTTTCAGAGATTAACCGGAACAAACAGACAGACAGACAGACAGACAAAAATTGTAAAAAAACGTTATTTTGGTATAAGTATTGTGTCTAGATCCATATTGCATATAGTAAAAAGCGGTTATTATAATATTACAAACAGACACGCCAATTTGTTTATTTGTATAGATAAAATTTGATTTAAAATACCATTTTCATAATTTTTATTTCAGATGGAACTTATAGCAGTTTTTATGTAGACTTGTTATATTACTAGTAAATCTTTGCTGTATCTTCTATTAAAATGTCTTAACTAATTAATTTCAGAACAATCAAGACGGTAAAAAACTTGTCTTAAATTAAATCATTCATATCGTAGAGGTAATAATAACAATCAATCTGTGGCTACTTAAACTTCAAATATTCCAACAAACGTTGCCAAGAAAACGAAGTGTGAAATACAACACTCAGTTTAAATTCGTTTAATCCAGCCAGCAGTTGTTCCCTTATCCTTAGCGTTGGCAACGGCGCATATGCCTCGTTCAGATGTTCCCGATTTTTATTTCAGTTTGAGAAGCATTGTCAGCTCGTTTGTTATACTAAAGAAAAATTCTCTCTGTTTGATATATTTTGATGATACTCGCAACTTGATACTTTATAGTTCATTATGAATAAAATTGTACCAAAATAGTTAATTTTAGAATAAAATCAATACACTAATAGCGAAGTCGTTTTAATTATACCTCGATTGCTTGCCCCAAAACTTAATTTATTTCGCAAAACAAGAAACCGATTTCACAATTTACGGGAGGTATCCTAATTGAAAAATCTAAATTCTTCGTTAATTTCGTTTAAGTCAATTTATCTTATTTAATCAAGCGCGAACACTCGAAGGAAAATAGGCGAAAATTTTGCAAGTATCTCAATAAAACTTGCACGGGAGTTGAAGAGCCGAAGTTGGCCGAAATATTCAACGAATTCGATACCTACGCACACAAAGCCAGTGAGAGCCTCTTGAACTAAATTTAAGCTGAGGAATATTGTTGCCGTTAAACTAATCAACGGGTAAAAGCTGAAATCAAATATAAAATATTCTCCTTAAAGCATACATCCCTTATATATTACTAGCTGTACCGTGTGCGCGTTGCTGCGCTTTTTTTATTTTTTTTTGCTCGTACCAACTCAGAAACTTTTGTGGGCTCAAGCACTAAACTTTGCTAGAGATCATGACATGATCATATGCATAGTTTACGATACTATAAAGGACATACAGACAAATATTCATTATATATAGAAGATATAGATATTAAACAAATATAAACAATAATATTTTTTATCAGCTTTATTTTATTAGTGATCGGTTCCTTAACGTTATGAAATATTTTTTTTTAGCAGCCTATTTAACTGGTTCCTTGATATCTGAATCCTAAGTTTTTTTTTTATTTTTATAAATGGTGTATTATATACATTTTTGAATATCATATCAAAAATTGACCGCTCCAGCGGGATTCGAACCCGCGTCTCCGACTGACCGTGTCGGCGCTCTAGCCAATTAAGCTATGGAACGATGTACCCGCTAGAGCGAAATTTTTGATATGATGATTTTTATTTTCGGTTTAAGCGAACCGTGGCGCCGTCTATAGTGAGTTCTTTACAGAGACCCGTAACTATTCAAAGTTTCATATTACAATGAAAATCTTTGACAGGAGACGACACCATGCTATTTTTAATATGTACGATTTTATTTTTGTGTTACCCTCACATTAGGAATTCTAAACATTTTTGAATATCATATCAAAAATTGACCGCTCCAGCGGGATTCGAACCCACGTCTCCGACTGACCGTGTCGGCGCTCTAGCCAATTAAGCTATGGAACGATGTACCCGCTAGAGCGAAATTTTTGATATGATGATTTTTATTTTCGGTTTAAGCGAACCGTGGCGCCGTCTATAGTGAGTTCTTTACAGAGACCCGTAACTATTCAAAGTTTCATATTACAATGAAAATCTTTGACAGGAGACGACACCATGCTATTTTTAATATGTACGATTTTATTTTTGTGTTACCCTCACATTAGGAATTCTAAACATTTTTGAATATCATATCAAAAATTGATTGATCTTATTTTCCTTACCAAAAGCTTGAATACGAATTTTTAGGAAAATTATCTATCATATCAGAATTGATAAGCGCTTCACATTCAATGGATCCCCCAGTAGGATTTTCTCCTGTGTTGGGGGTCCGGAAACACATAAAATACACAAACACAACGCCCAGACCACGACTAACATCTATATGGTCGATACACATGTCTGTCGTGAGCGGGAATCGAACCCGCGACCGCCAGCGCAACAGCCAGTGCTATTACCACTGCGCTAACGCGTCGTCAGAAGTATCGCTTCAGCCCGTAATATCCCACTGCTGAGCATAGGCCTCTTTCTACATATAGGAGAAGGATTAGAGTTTAATTCACCACGCCGCGCCAATGCGGGTTGATGGATATATTCCCTAGTGTAAGTAACGATCGCTATCAGGTGTACAAGATAACAACCGGGACTGACATCTTAACGTGCTCTCCGAGACATGGTGGGGATCCACAAAGACTAACAACCAGACCGGAAATAAATATTTGTATAAATAGAAATATCCACTCCAAGCGGGAATCGAACCCGCGACCGTTGGCAATTAGGCGCCGCCAACACGGAACACGCACCATTACACCAGAGCGGTCGTCAAATAATAATTCAAAAGTATGTAAATATGTAATTTAAAGAAAAATATGTTCATATAAATATACAGATCATTCCAACATAATTATATCTTACATAACAGAAACTGACTTTTAAACAACTAGAGGCGGTAAAGTAAAGCGTATCGCGTATTAAATATATAGTAATTAAAAAAGCAACGTACAACAAATAATAAACACGGTTCTGGTTTATTATGAACAAGATTTTGGTTTGTACGAAACAAAATCATCTACAACCACTTTATGAGGAAACTTCACGTTGAGTAGTCTTCAGTAATTAGAAGGGATTACACGCGGGCGACTGCGCTACGCCTTGTGACTTAACCATAAAAGAGCTGTTTACTGCTTCACCAAGTATCTAGTATGAAATTATCAAGAGAATCAGGCTTAAATTGATCGCTCGAGCGGAAAAAAACAAAGCGCTCGCTTTTCGGATTACAGTCAGTCGATTTTATTAACATTTTCTAATTAATAAATAAAATGGTAGGTAACTGAGGTAGGGCACAGCAGGAATTTCCTGCTCAAAACATGGAGCAGCCCGAATGGGGTAGTACCTCGACCTTACAGAAGATCACAGCTAAATAATACTGTTTTCAAGCAGTATTGTGTTCCAGTTGGTGAGTAAGGTGACCAGAGCTCCTGGTGAAGGGAAGGAGGGATCGGGCCGGCAACGCGCTTGCGATGCTTCTGGTGTTGCAGGCGTCTACAAGCTACGGCAATCTTTTACCATCAGGTGAGCCGTACGCTTGTTTGCCGACCTAGTTATATATATAAAAAAAAAATCCACCGCTAACTTTTAATTCAATAAAGTAGGAAACAGCAGAATATATCTTGCTCAAGTTTTTGGCTCTTACAGAAGATCACAGTCAAATAATAATGTTTTTAAGCAGTGTCGTGTTTCCGTGGTGTGTAATAGTCAATGTTTGAGAGGAGATCGTTTATTAAACAAGATTTGAATCTTAATAAGATAATACCATGAGTGATAGATTTGAGAAATGACTTAAGCGAAGTTGAACAAAAAAGGAAAAGTATAGTTTTAAAACTCATTTTATATATTGCTAGGTTAAACTTAACAAGTTCAAATCATCTATGAAAGAACATGGACACCAATGTTTACTTATATATTCTAGGTTGATGCAAAAGAGCAAAGTGTTAGTTCTAAGACAACAGAGTAGGTGATAATTGTTTTTGTGTGATATTGTCACTTGATTTTCATTTCAAGGTCAAATATTGGCTTCAACTCATTAAAAATTAGGTAATAATAAAAAGATAGCCCTGAACATAATAAATTTTATTAAATCTTCACCATAAACGTATGATGCATTCAATCGATACGATCGCTAACTAGTCTGTAATGTATTGAAAGACTACACAGACTGACAGAAATGAAAACTAACCCTATTCAGTTTTAAAAAATACACATAATTTAAAACGTATGTGGTATATACCTATAGTTTAGTGTACTATTAGCGCAAATGTATAGTTGTATATTATAGATGATTATGATTATTGAACATCCTGTATGCACACGGGCGATCACTGAGAGACAACTACGTACACAGCGCGCTAATAATATGTATGGTGAGCGTACAACTGCTTACATTGTGCCTCGACTGATTAACAACCTATCCTTAGATTTATGCAAAATTATTTCAAATAGAAATATCAAAAATAAATTAAAACAACATTACCTAAATATTTTGAACTAAACATTTACTTAAATTGTATTTTATTGTATTACTGTATTTATTTATAATATTACAAATTGTTTTCGTATTTTCTTGTTATAAGAATTTGAACATTGTCTGTAA
Organism: Melitaea cinxia; assembly: GCF_905220565.1. Taxonomy (NCBI): domain Eukaryota; kingdom Metazoa; phylum Arthropoda; class Insecta; order Lepidoptera; family Nymphalidae; genus Melitaea; species Melitaea cinxia. The sequence goes on from NC_059401.1 coordinate 16,121,092, forward strand.
CCATTATAAATAATGAATGTGTATAATTAGACTAAGATAGCACAGGTTGAAACCTTAGTGGTTTTTTGTTGCTATTTTTTTTAATATTTCATGTATTACTTATAAACGATAATTAAAAAAAGTAACATTGTAGCAATCGTTGGTGTACAAAAAACATATAAACTTTGTTCCTTTTTAAGTTAAAAATATGTTTATCGACGAAAGAAGAAATGCAAGGTGATAGATATAAAATCATTTTAATCTGAAACTTACACGAACTTACAGATAAGACGAAACCTTGTTTTGCCTTGATTTTTAATTATTTTTGATTATAGTTTGTATACCATGTTAAGAAATAACGCGTTAAAAAAGCGTTTCTCTTTTAAATTAATGAAAATGTAGGTACATTAAAATCAAGAGTAACACAAATCGTACATGTGACGTCACAAGTCTCACAAAATTGTGTCATTGAAAAATACTAATATAAAAGTTTAAAAATAGAACAAAAATCTTTATGTATACTTTGTAAAAGAAATTTAGTAAAAAATCGCATTGTATTGTGTTATCGCGACGTTTCGCACGTCCGTGCACGAGCGCTTCGCAAACATCACAAATGTATCGAGTGGACAAATATAATTCATACAATTCTAATCTTTAACACTATCAGAATACAAAATAAAATCGCTCCCAAGGATTCAAATTTCGGTTCGTTATCAAAAAAAAATAGCAACATTTTTTGATCGAAATTCAATATATAAAAGGAATTGTCGAAAATTCGAGAAAGTAGTTTTAAAATATTTTATTGAAAAGAAATTTTATATCTCCGCTCTAATCTAGTTTGAGAAACTGAACGCGGCGGTGAAACTTCGGAAATCGATCCAAAGAACGAAACTTAATCTTATAATTCAGTTAGGTAGCGGTACAGAGCACGTCATATTCTACAATAAGTAATAACATACCTATAAAAATAAATAAATTATTTAATATGTTGTTAAGCGATCACTCGAGGGTGACCGTACCAATTCAGCTACCTTTTGAAGTAAAACTTCATTCTGCACGCTTGACTAGATAGTTACAAAAAGTGTGATCGGGAGAGGCGAAAGGAGCAAGAGAAAACGCGAGCACACATTTTCTTTCTTTCTTTCTCTCATAGCCAGTTACGTTTCGTATATCTAAGACACAGTGCAGGCCTATTATGCAAAAGTTTTACTTCAGTCGTGTGGTCTAAAGCACATTAGTTTTTTTTTTAATTTTTTTTGTGTACTTTGTAGAAGGTTCTCACGAAAAAAAACAATAAGGAAATCGCCCAGAAAATTTCAGACAAATTTGTGATTATATAATCTGGACATGTTTGACAGTTCTTGAGTCAAAGTCTGTCAGGTTAGGTAAATGACAATAAAAACTAGTTTAAGGCCATATTTTTTGACATTGTACCGTAGCTTTAGCAATAGCTATTTATAAATATTATTTTGCTGTAAGAGATGGTTATATTAGTTTTTTGGTTCAAATAAAAATATAGTTGGATATATTTTTAGCACAGAAAGCGTCAAAGCTATTACAAATATCCGATTTTATTACTGTTTGTGACATATAATAATCTAACATAACATGTTCTGAATTGTTCATCATTGGCTGGCGGAAGTTATTGAAATACACAAAATAGACCCTCTTTTTTCATCTTGGGTTTCTTCACATTTTTTATATGAACGCAAGTTTTAGTATTTTTTTTACTTCTAAGCTGGAATGGAATGAATAGGTAAGAGATATTATAAATATAGAATTAAAAGTAAAAAGTTCTATGTAGGTATATATATTTATGTATTTTTTCACTCATCAATAGTCTGACGTTTGAATGATGTTAAAGAAATGATGTAAAAAAAAAAAACGCATTCAAATGCATAATATACAAATACTTGTACAGGTAAAAAAAGTTCGTATTCTAAAAACAAGTTTTTCATTCCTAATCAACTCTGCACTCGGATACTTTTAATCAAATATCAATTTACATTCACTGTAAATCCTTAATTGAGAAAAATTTCACAGCAATTTCACGTGCTCGCTTTAAATTCGATGATAGATTCGAAAAGAAAACAAATAAATCTAAGCATAACCGAAACAATCGTTTTCGTATCGCGATAATTCAATAAAAGTTGTTTGGAACGACAATTTAATCGCAAATAATGGCTTAGTTTTGCGCGAAAGTGTTACATAGTGAATGGTTATAATTGGAAAATGTCAAGCGCAGTGTGGCGCCCCGCGGAGCGGTCCGGATTAGGGTCTGCTGTCAGAACGTCGTCTCCGCTTTTGGTGTGATTCTGTCATAAGCTTAGTGCGTTTTGACAAATCAAATAAATGGAAAAGTATTATTAAAAAAGAAATAAGTTATATTCAAATATTATGACACTTGGAAGTTTCAGAAGTTTTGTTTAATAAACGTAACGAAGGTTAATTTTTGAAATTGAACAATGGGAAATTATTTTTGATGTGCTTGATTATTTTTGATGTTACTATTTATTGCTTATCTTTTCTTGATAGAACTACAATATTGATTAAAGATGAAGAAGACTGTAATATGAAGCATGAACAACTTAATATTGTTTCTCGCTATGTTTTCTTTTGTACAAATTGATAGGAAATAAATATGTCCAAAAAAACTGAACAGTGACAAGAAACATTTTAATTTAAAACGCTATCGTCTACAAGTTGATCCTACTAGTAAAGAGGAAATTATTAGGCCGCGTTCGCCCTTTGCAACCTTTCTCTGCGTAAGACTAGCAGATCACAAACTTATTTTTAATCATAAACGTCTCCTGCATAAAGCCTCGCCTTTGGTCCGTAATGACGTTGTCAAAGTCAGATAGCTTGACGGAGTATGTTGATTTTCGTGAAATTTTTGCAACCCTTCATCTCCTGTTACTTTACTCACTTTGACTCCTTTGATACGCTCAGTTTATGTAATATAATTTTATAAAATTTTGTATTATGTAGATATATTTTGCAAGAAAATTTAACAGTTGGTATCCATCTAAACCTGTTTTGTATTTATATCTTTAGCGTTCTGGCTTCTTATCGTCTATGGCAATATTTCTATATTATAATCTGTTATAAATTTAATATCTATTAAAATCTTTTTAAACAATTATATTTTCATATTCCGTATCGTTTCGTAACAAACAGGATTTCTAACTCAAAATAAAAACTTATATGGTCGAATCGTCACTCTAGATGAGACGAAAGGTTAAAATACCCAATCTTTAGTTTAATAGCATTCGTACAATTTAAACGTTTAAGAAGGATAAGACACTAAAAGCTATTATTATAATTTCTATAAGCAGAACATAGCACAGCGAATCCGAGCAAGATATAGCTTATATAATAATATTTGTGTTAATATTAAGCAAGTTCTAGATCTGCGGTCTAAGTGTTGTCCTTGTGGGTATATCCTCGGTAGGGTAGCGCTTCGCTGCCTCGTTTATAGATAGGTATATATCTACTACTAAAATATAACTATTGTAATTGAAACATCTTAAACTCGTCTTAAGAAAATAAAAATGATAATTATTTAATATAATTTTGTCAAAAAAATCGACTGTAATTTATATCCACAAGTAATATAACCTGTACCAAATAAGTGTACATATATTGTAGCTAGAAAATAAGTGTACATATATTGTAGTTAGCAAATAAGTGTAAATATAATAAAGATAATTTCTATATAAAAATATAAAAAAGCAATACGTAGAATAGTCTTGATCAGTTGACTCGCGTCGACTTTTAGAAATTTTAAGACTAATTATTAAGGCTTCTAGGATTCTAAAGTTGCGGTGAAGTACCGATGCATGTTAAAAAAAATAATAATATATGGAATAACAAAAGCACGGGCATAATAAGCCTGGTGGATATATCACATAATTAAAAAAAAAGTAATATAACCTAGGCAATTCAACTAGCCCGTTGGCACAGTTTGTGGTGACTCTGCTTTCTGTTCCGCGGGTTACGTGTTCGATTTCCGTTTGAGTCTGGGTGTGATATATGTGTATTTATATATATGATATGTATGTATATTTATTTTAAAAAAAATAGCTATAACAGTCAGTTCTTACAAGTAACATAAGCAATAAGTTGCGTAATTTGGGAACAGACGGCTGTGTGTGAATAAATAAAATAAAAATGAAAAAATAGTCAATTATAAACGCATTGCTAGGAATAACTAAAAAACTAGATTTCTGATCTCGATTCAATTCAAATAAGGCCATGTAACAAACACCAATTTTTGATTAATTTTTTTTTTAAAATTCAGTCCACCCTGTAAAAAGTAATGAGACACACAAATAAACCGCATAATAAAGCAATGCTATATGATATGCGTAAAGTGACGAATATGTCATGTGAGTTGAATTAATGTGACAATCGAGGATAGTTCATAACGATTACGATTAATATTCATTCAGTCGGTCAGTCAGTTCAGCCTATTGCAGTCCACCGTTGGACGTAGGCCTCCCCAAGCTCGTGTCAGATATCTCGGTTTTCTGCAATCCTCATCCAGCCTACACCGGCAATCTTACGTAGATCGACGGTCCTACGGGCCGGAGGACGTCCCACACTGCGTTTGCCAAGACGTGGTCTACACTCCAGGACTCGTCTGCTCCAACGGCCATTGGTCCAGCGACACAAATGACCAGCCCACTGCCACTTCAACTTGCTAATTCTGTGGGCTATGTCAGTTACTTTAATTCTCTCGCGGATAGTGTCATTTCTAATCCTATCTTTGAGAGAAACCCCAAGCATAGCCCGTTCCATTGTACGTTGAACGACTTTAAACTTGTGGACCAATCCCTTCGTCAGTGTCCACGTCTCGGCTCCATATGTAAACACAGGCAGGACGCATTACTCGAAGACTTTTGTCTTCAAGCATTGTGGAATCTTCGAAGTGAAGACCTCTGACCAACTGAATCCTATATTATTAATCCTATATAATATTATTATCATTATTATTAATCATTTTTTTGTATTTTATTTTCTAAAGATCTCTAAGTACTGATGAACGGACTGACTGAACAGCACAGTCTTATTAATGAAGAAGAAAAACGGTCACTTTAGCACCCTCTGCATACATATGAACGTCTAAAAAGTTATTATTAATTTCTAGGAAAACCAATAAAGTTTATATAAATACTGGAGTCAAGGAAAATGAAATATCATTTTAACATAGCGTTATATAAAATAATTATACAACGTTATTTGATATTTTAAATTTTTCAAAGAGAACGCAGCTTTTAATTAATAATCACAACACTAATCTTTAAAAAAAAAGTAATATGAAGCAAAATGAAAATTTTCATTAAAAAATCTGAATAAGTGTACAAAAGCATTGCAGTACAAAGTTAAGTGTCAAGGAAAGAAATAAGAGAAGAAATATCTGAGGAAAGCTTGTAGACGTTGAAAAGGAATTTTTCTTTATCATTTCCTTCGGCTCTTAAATACGCAATAATTGTTTTACTACTCGGGACGGGTCCCGCATCGTAATGATGTAAAGATTTGGGAAACGTTTTTATTATTATTGACTAGGTGCTAGGTCCGACGGGACTACATTCGTAACAATTTAGGAACTTTCAAAAATGACTACATTATGTCCTTTGTCCTTTCTACTCTCTTTTTGAGGACATTATAAAAGTTACTTTAGAATATTGAACATATTAGAGTTTTGATTTCCTGATTATGACATTCTTGCCGATATCAATTTCTATGTTATTTTAATGCAAGGTTGTTTTATGTTTGGTAAGGATAACATACAATATATACGCCAAACAATCTTAGAAGTTACTTTATGTGATATACATAATTATATTTATGTATCAAAATAAACATTCTTATTAACATTGTCATATCAAGCAATAATCGCTTTAATTCGTATCCATCACGTGTATAACATTTTGGGGATGTGGAGGAACAGGGTGTTCAGTTCCTCGTTCGCCATCGCAAAGGAGGATCCTCCGACCAGACGGGAGTTTTGTCTGGTGGGCTAGCGCCCTGACGTTTGTTGTTGGGTTCTTGTATATATACTCAATCTCTCTGATAACTTTGGTCGGCTTTTTAAGTTCCAAAGTTGTTCCAAGAATTGTTTGTTTAATTTTCAGAAACTACTAATTCGAATTGAAAAATTTGCTTTATATTTAATGGAACATTTACCATGAAAGGCTTAGTTATTTTTTCCTCAAATCAACGCGTGTGAAACCTTAGGGCACAGCCAATTATAATATAAAATGTAAAAACGAAACGAATGCTTGAGGTTATTATTCTTTACAATATCAGGGAACGAATATTCTATGAAAAATCAAGAACGCCAATCTTATTAATAGCTAACTTTAACACTTATCGATATCGGTTTATGAACGCTCGTAAAAGCGATTAAATGTGCAAAAAGAAAAGGAATTTAAGAGAATATGAACAAAGTAGTTATTATAAATCGTCTGCACAGATCATACGGGTTCCATTTTCGTTTAATTTTCTATAGAAATACAATCGTTTTTGGTTTAATCCGTTACTTTGGTTCATTATGATTAAACGATTTTAGGACTTTTAATTAATAGTAAAGATATATAATTTTGGGTTAGCTTTGTGAAACTCTGTGTGAACACTAATTAAATATATATATCAGAAAATGACATAGTTTAAGACATCAGCGCTGAAAGAATTCCCATCATCAGTCCATCAGAACAGTGATCATACAACAAGTTCAAATATGTTTTTTTTACTGTAATCGAGGTGCACTCATTAACTTTATGTCTTATAATAACGAATTCTTTACTATTGTAAAATTAATTATTCTAGTTAATAACACACTTATTTATAAAATAAAAATGTTATTAGATAACATTGGCTCGGTGTTTGTTTATTTTGTTCGAATAAACAGATTAGTATGTTTTAGGAAAGCTTTAATCATTTTTTTTCTTATAGTGTAGTTATTATTTTAACAAAACCCCATTATTAGACCATTAATTAATAATTTGACATTTACGTACTAATAATACAGAGCTACGTAAAAATATAAATTGCATAAAAGTACATTTTTTTTAGATTATCGTCTAAACTTTGATTATAAACAAAATGACGTAAGTGTAAAATACTTAAATGCGATATTTTTAAAATATTTTTCGTCTATGATGAGTGTATATTATAAATATATCCCAATAAAATCTAAAACACAAGTGGCACATTTATAGCAGTAAGTAAATTATTCAAAAAAAAAAAATTAAAACCCTAAAATACAATATTTCACATTCACCTCATTTTGGTTCCTAGCTCCTTAATATTATTTCAGTGTTTTCTTTACAAAAATATTTTTACGCATTTCATTTTACGAGATCCGTTATACGTTTACGATTTTTTGTAACATTTTATGGTCGACGTAAATAAAAGTTATAAATTTTGGGTAAAATAACTGTATTAGGTAATGATGATTGAATTATGTACCTACTTACTGATTAATTTACACTAACGTCATCCACTTTTTGACCTTAAAAACTTTAAAAAAAGGAAGGGGTTCTCAACTTGATGCGATTTTTTATGTGTGTTATCGAATAAATTTTTACTTCTTGAGTTATTCCTATTAATATGTAGTTGTTTGCCTGTTTCACCAACTATCGACGTCGTATTACTTTTCAGCATAATTGAAGTCATTGTTTTTTGTTTGCGAGCAAATAATTATTTTGATAGCGCTTATATTTTTATTCAGAGCATTAGTCTATAATTATATACATGGTCAGCCACTAAAATATAGCCTATGTCAATCGGTGATAACGTAATATTCTCGTATGAAAGAATTATTATAGTCGATCCAGTGCTTTTTGAATTTACTTTAAGCAAATAAAAATCAAGTTTTATATTTTTATATTATTATTATATATTATATTATAATATTTATTTGTTATAAAATTATTTTTATTATTGGTATTGGTATTATTTTACTTGATTATTGAGGAGAGAATAATCTTATATATAACAAATAAATGCGCTATCTAACGTAGAGGCCGTAAAGAAGACGAGATATTTTGTATGAAAGTTGTAACCAATAATATTTGCGACCTTATGTAACATATCGTGAGTATGCGATGTGTTTTTATGATATTAGATTACAATAAAATGATTGTTCGTATATTACCCATCAACTACTTGGACAAAACGACGATATTACCGGATATGATATTAAAATTACGTTGGTTGTTATATACTACACAAATCTTTTTAGTTATTTCTAAGGAAGTAGTAATACTAGTAAGTAAGTAGTAAGGTAAAGTAACACAGTTCCGCTACCACCTTGGAGCTTGGAAAGCCGACCGATGGCGAGATAGCCAGGCAAATAGAAACACACAGGCCGAAGACGGGCAGCAGCGTCTTCAGTGCCACAAAGCCAGCCCTGCGCTGACCAATCCGCCTGCTTAGAGTGGTGACTATGGGCAACACACATGAGTTCATGAAATTGAATTCAATACAATTTTACAACAAAATCAGTAGTTTTTCGTGAAGAAAACACAATTATTAGGATTTAATTTATTTCAGCGTTATATCATATTTTATTTAAAAAAAATGAGAAATAAAATACAATTAGGGAAAAGCTAATCGATAGCTATCCTTTTCTACGCGTTTCTCCTTGATAAATACTTAAAATGACAGTTGTGTAATATCTAGGACAACCACATAAAATTATTCTTATATAAATAAATACATGAAAATAGAAAGTAAAAAGGCGTCAAACCAATCGCCGATACCTTTTAAAAAGGCTGGAATGATTTAAGCCTATGAAATTTACGAGTAATCAAGTTAGCCAGGGGGCGGAAGCGAAGTAATGCGAAATTGTGACTCCGTGAGCGGTCAAAGGGCCCTCCGCTATAGACACACAAATCCAATTTACTGTTTCGACTTTCCCTAGCCCTAAATGCTTGTAGCAATTAAACGACGCGTAAAGTGCGTGGCCCTTTCGCAGATCCCTTTTCTGATCGGGACTCTGTGGTTGAGGTGACTATTCAAAACAGCATATTCGATTTGATTAATACGATATCAATATGATACCGTGGTCAGATTAGATTCTGATTGCTTTTTGTGGAGTTTGAAACGATGTAATTTTATTTTAAGTTGGATTGTTGGCACATATAAAATATATGTTGTTCCATTGTAATTATTTGCTTTGTGAATTGAGCGCCTGCATTGACAGCAGATGGTCAACGATTCAAATATAGAACAGCACTGCGGTACTAATCTTTTTAAGTTTTTTATAAGTCTTAAAGAACGGCACATTGGTAAAATTCTTAATGAAAATCTGGAATAGGCCAGCTGCTTAAAATACTTCGATGTTACAAAAGCTACTTATTCTACCATCTAGTAGTTCTGTATTCCTGTGATGTAAGGTAAAAGTGCTCTTGCGGAAGCGCTGTGTTAATAGCAGGTTTAGGGGAAGCAACGTACTGCAGCCATTTACAGGCTATGGTAACCGCTTACCATTAAGGTAATCCTACGCTATCCTTGTAATATAATAAAACCGTTTAAAAAAATGGGCAATGATTGGAAACATAATCTCTAATATGTACAATCGAAGGTTGCTTGTGATGCTTCGCTACCATGAAATATTACGCTAAATTGGGTTAGAAGTCTTTACTTAATCTATATTACAGTCTGTTACAAGGTAATAAATTAAATAACTCTTTTCTACTAATAAACGTTAACAATTATTGTACGATAACGTTTAACCCTTTAAACGTCCAATAAACATCAACAGAGAATCCAAATCATTTCAAAGGTTATATCCTACCTGTCCTCCTCATCCCGGCTTTTGAGACAAACGAGATGCTAGTCAATTTCCGCTGAGGTTGCATTGCCTCTAAGACGTGTTTGATGTTTGTAGGATGTGACATTTGCAATATTGCCTTTATTATAAAGTCAGGATATTGCAACGTTTAAATTAAATATCTGCCATCTAATTTATTTTACGTAAAGTAAGTTTTAAGAGATTCCCTATATTCCTTTCAAGTTAAACTTGAAATCGTTTTAAAGTGAAAATAAGATACGGTTTATTTTATCATTGTTCAGAGTCTAATCGTGAATTCCATTATTCGTAGTAGAATACAATATATGTATTTTATGATTTTTCAAAAGATCTTATGTAAAGAGGATTGACATGAGACCTCGACAATATGCATTGAAAACGGCTTTCTCGATATGCATCAAATATCGTGAACGTGATATAATGATAAATAAAAATTAAAAATAATAAAGTAACATAAAATACACACATCTTGATATAATATTTCCTATGCATAAACCCACTCCGTTTTTTCTTAAATCACTCCTAATTCAGATCATCTATATAAATAAAAATGAATGTTGTTAAGCGCATAACTCGAGAATGACTTGACCAATTCGGTTAATTTATTTTTTTGTATGGCCTACGAAAGGCCCACGTAAGGTGTAAGGTACTAAAAAAAAATATAGAGTAAAAATAATTTTTACTAATAACTTTTGACAGAACGAAGTCTGTCCGGGCAGCTGAAACTTTGAAATAAATCATTTTTATTACAAAATTAAAGACTTACGTACATTTCAGTCTTACGAAAATATACAATTGATATAAAGTTTTACGTTACAAAGAAACATATAATAAAACTGACGTTAATTTAAATTGATTCCCAAGTGAAGGCAGTCATTATATAAAGGCCTATCGTCCCTCGCCCCAGAGGACAGTCGAGGTTAACCTCTGTTTAGTTTAAATCGTCGATAACCCTCCCTGGAGGTAATCAATGTGATTTCACAAGTCGGCCATATTGAATCATTTTAGCGTAAAATTAAAACGGAATATATTGAAATTATTTTGAAACAGTACAGATGTAACTTCTCTCTATCAGCTTCGTTAAGCATAGGTTTATTTGTGGCAATGAAGCACTATTTTGAACTATGTATTTAATTTTTTTTTTTTTGATATCGCAGGGTAACCCATTTACGGGTGATATCCAGGATGCCCGGGTAAGGCATTCCTAGACCACATGTCGGCTTAGCACTTGGGGGTGCACTACCGACCAAAACCCCTGCGGGAGCCTTCAGCCGCTTTAATTGGAGGGTCCCGGATCTGCAGGCAACAGGATCCCTCCAGCGACAGGCTGGCCTCGGCGAAAAGACCAGACTTCTCCTCCATGGGGACTGTCCAGCTCACCTCTGAACAATCCTGACGACGATGTATTTAATTATATAATATAATGTAATTTAATATTTGATTTATAAAAATCTTGATTTTATGATACATATTTTTATAAGTTTTAAATTTCTTAAATTAATTTTCAATAAATGTTACAAATAAAGTTGTTATACAAATTAATTAACGTTTTATAATATTTATGTTTATCGCTGATCCGGTGAACTTTTCTTTGAGAATTTAAAATTATTTTTAAATTTTCTGTTATGCAAATCTTGTTCTGATATTAACGAACAGCAAAAGAAAACCGATTGATGCAGTCGTTCAAAATTTATCTGCGTTTATATATTTTATCATCGATTCACTTTTATATTTATACTTAAATACTTAGATATTGATTTATAGATAGGTTATTCACTTACATTGATATTGAAATTTATGGATAAATATGAGTAAAACCGCGTTAAAGATATTGTATAAAATAAGCATTGCGTGTCGGACGTTGCGACTTGTTGCCCTGAATGGAGCAAGATTATTTCGACAAAATCCTAATATTACGTCCACGACTTATTACTATTTGTCCAATGTCATGTCATAATTGCGTTATATCATTGACTTGATATCGCGTAAATATTGTCTGTAATTGAGTTTTATAATAGATTTTAAGTTTAATTATTAGCAGGATAAACATCTCTAAGTATCAATTATGTTCTTTATCGAAGGCGAGAGTGATTAAGTTTTAATTGTTTTCCATTTTGTTTTACTTTCGAAGGGAATTCCATTTGCCGCGTCTGATTTGTTTACTTTCTTTCTTTCTGTCAGCATTCGGTTTGATCTGTTTTATTATTATTTTTATATCAAGTTTTTAGAAATAAATATATCGTAATGCGGTAAAAGAAATTGAATTTAAGACGTTTGAATGTTGTGTCTTTTAAGATTAATTAATTTTAAAAGCGAGAGTCAAAAAGTTTGTCCGTTGAAATTAATTGTTTTATAAATTTTATAATGAAATTTATAATTGAATTTTACTTCGATTACGGTTTATGTTTGTCTTTTGTTTAAGTACGAATATGTATTGTTTTAAATTAATATTGTAATGATTAACGAAGTGAAATTGTATGTGAATGTATTTGTTTATTATATTAGTAGCTCGACTTTTTGATTGAGACTTATGTACATGTTGTCTTCTAAATATCCCACTGTCAGACAAAATCCTTATAAACTATTAAGTAATATAAATAATATTACTAATTTTTTGTACAATTAAGCAGATTTTTATTTACGAATTACAACATTTTACTGCGTTTTTCGTCGGTATATAATAAATATATATAATATTCTTCTTTCTGACTAGTACCAGCACCGTAGGTAAATGTGTCTGTGTAACGAAAAAAGTGACTAAAAATACAAATTACCTTTTTATTAATTTTAATGATTTAGGTTTTAGAAACATGTAAACATTAAAAAGACAGACATGAATCGCAAGCGTCATTTTATGTTTTAATTTTATAATTTATTAATTTAATTATTTTATTTGTGAACATTTAATTTTTAAACATCACGTTAACCGATTTTTAGGACTAAACTCAAGTCGCGTGACGGAGCTGACACACGCACTTTTTTATTTAAATCACGTCAATGAATAATTGTTTAACTATCTCACCGATCAATCTCCTTCGTGCCTTCTCCATTCTTCGTGACATTGGTGAAATCATCTATGGTATATTAACACTAACTAGAATTGAAAGCCAATAATTTAAAAACTATTTTTATTAACATTTATATAAATACTGTCCTAAATCTATCAAAATTTCATGGAACTTAAAATGTTAATAAAAAAACATATGTTTACCCGATTCACACGTAAATGTGGAACAGACGTCGGCCAACTAAAACAACTATACGCAATTACAGGTTGTCAAACTTCCCGCCCTTTCCAATTTCATTTCCGCTCCGTACCTACAGGTCCTGCATTGTTATTTTCGCGTTGTTAGCGTTTTCAACTAGGACAGTTATACCATTTTATTTGTACTCGTTATCCTAACGAAAACAATACCAAATTGACGTGGCCCTTAGACGCGTTGATTTCTAGCGTTTTAATGCGGCGCGTCTGCTTTTATCGTCGGGTTTGAACGTAAATATGACAAAAGAACTAGGAAATTAAAAAAAAAAAAAAAATTAACAATAGAAATTATACGTGTTTTATAATTATGAAATTTAAGTGATTGTAATTTATATTTCACCATCTGCTATTGCAAGTTACTACGTAATAATACAAACGATTGATAGCGACAATCGTGTAATTACTGTTACCAAATTGCAATTCGGCGAACTAAACGTATTTGTATGTAAAATCATTAAGTTTGTTTGATTGCTAGTAAGTGTACTGCTATTGATATTTTAATTTTTGCAAAATAGGGTGCTGTATTAATTATAGCATTCAACTAAGGAATTTCCTGCTCAAAATATGGAGCAGCCTGACTGGGGTAGTACCTTGACCTTACAGAAGATCTCAGCTAAATAATACTGTTTCCAAGCAGTATTGTGTTCCTGGTTGGGGATTGGGTCGGCAACGCGCTTGCGATACTTCTGGTGTTGCAGGCGTCTATAAGTTACAGTAATCTCTTACCATTAGGTGAGTCATACGCTTGTTTGCCGACCTAGTGTTATTAAAAAAAAGCATGTCAAATATAATTGCTCAAAAACTTAAATAGAAAGTTGTTTTAATTTGCAGTGCTTTCTGCTCCTGCGTTTTGGAGTCAGACAAGTTGTCGTTAAGTTACCTACATTAGAAGCTTACAACCCTGTGTTGTTAAACATTTTAATATTTATTAATAATGTTAATAGTTTATGAAAAATAATAATGAAGTAATAATGTCAACTTGAATAATGTGTTTGAAGAGAGCGAGTTCGATTGTGAGTAAGAGCTTAAGAAAGAATCGATTGAGGATTATAAGCAGCTGGTAGGCTTAGCGCACATCATTCAAAGATTCAGTGCGTTCGTGTAGTCTCGGCTCAGTTGAAAGTTAGCTGAATCCTTAGAACGTGACGTAATTAAGGATCGGCTCCTTGAGGCATTTTACGGCTTACTGCGCATTGCTTTTAGACTAAAAACATTTACTTTATTATTTATTTTTTGAATTTTACAATAATTACTGATGTAGTAATATGTTATTTTTTGAGGTTAATTTTTTTATGAAACTATTTTTCTTTCAATATTGTATTTGATCTATCGACGAGCACAATTGTTGTGCAAATTAAATCTATTTTTAACCGACATCCAAAAAAGGAGGAGGTTCTCAGTTCGATTGTTTTACTGGGTGTACCGATTTTGATATTTCTTTTTTTTTCGTTGGAAAGAAGATATCCCTAGTTTAATACCATGACAAGGAAACCAGGATCTGATGATGGGATTCCAGAGAAATCGAGGGAAACTCTTAAAAATCCGCAATAACTTTTTACTGGGTGTACCGATTTTAATAATTTTTAATTTAATCGAAAGCTGATATTTGTCATGTCACATATAAATTTTATTGAGATCTGATAACTACTTTTTGAGTAATCTTTGATAACGCGTAGTTACTTGAGTATTTTTTCGTCGCTCTACGTTGTATTACTCGTCAATGTAATTGAAGTCGGTTTTTTTTCGATTGCGAGCAAAAACAATTATTATATAATTTTTTAATCTATTGTGCAATAAAGTATCATAATATAAATAAGTAAATAATTTCTTTAATTTTAATCGAAGTACAAAATATTCAGAGAATTATGTATCTGTGTAATAAATTAACAAAGTAAGTTTATTAAAAAACACAAAAATCGATGTTAAAGGATAAATTTGTTACATGATAATAAACGTCACTGATTAAATATTAAAAAACGAACGAAACACCAGATTTGCGATACAGAAATTTTTACCAAACAATTCATTTCTCGAAAATATTTACAAGTTGAAACCTTCATTATGTATGAAAGCAAAGCTTTTAAACTCAAAGGCACGTAATAGATTTAAATACATGTTAGATTTCGCGGCGTCTTCGCAGAATTCATTATACAGCGTTCTCCGGTACTCACTGCCTCTGAATAATATATAAGTGGAGAATAAAGCGAGCCTTTTTATCTATTAAGCGCATTTGATGTTACAAATCTTCTCCGTAAGAGATGCTATGGTACAAAAGTACAGGTGATAGACATTCTTCAAAGGGGTGAAGTATTTTGGATGAGTATTAAAATATTAGATTCGACTGATAAACGTTCAGAGAGACTTTAAAGAATTCACGAAAAGCTATCAAATATTTTGTTAATATCTTTATTTTTCAACTTTAACATGACGTTAATATTTTCATAACATGTTTAGGAAGACGATTTTAGCCATTTTTTTTAACACTGAGTACATAAACATAGACAACATGAGAATATAAGTGAAGAGTATTTTTATACATTTTAAAACAATTAAATAAATAAACAGAATGATTTAAATTTCATTACAACACTGAAATTAATAAATAAGCTATTCACAATTAATACTTTTCAGCAGAACGAAATCCTGTTCCAAGAAGCCAAAAACACGATCACGACATAAAAAATACCTAGATTATACCAAAAATGTAATAATTAATTATATCGTACTATCCGTAATTGCTAGCACAAAAGCTAATAAATTACTATTACTATTATTTTAAATTTATTAATGAATAATATTATTATAATTGAAAAAATTATAATAATATTATCTATCTAATTATATAATTATTACGTACTGCGTGGCTAAGGTACTAAAGAATATAGCCACACCCTCTCTTCCCGTGGGTGTCGTAAAAGGCGAATAAGGGATAACACGGTTTCGCTACCACCTTGGAACTTAAGAAGCCGACCGGTGGCGGGATAACCATCCCAACCACCCCAACTGCTGGCTTTGAAATACACATGCCGAAGACAGGCAGTAGCGTCTTCGGTGCGACAAAGCCAGTACTGCGGTAACCAGCTCGCCTGCCCAGTGTGGTGACTATGGGCAAAACACATTCACGTTATTTTTGGCGTAAACTTGTGGAGGTCTATGTCCAGCAGTGGATTGTATAGGCTGTTATGATGAATTGAAAAAATTAAAAATTACTTTTAAATATAACTTGAATAAATAAAATTTTGATATGATTTTGTATATACTAAAAACCGCTACATCTTATGAATCAAAAGTAAACAAATGGTTTCAGTTCCTGCATTTACAATGTCACTAGTAAACTTTTGTATTTCGACGTGTAAATTCGCCGGGATGCATCTCTTAAGTTGACTCACACAGGGGATCGTAATTAAATCCACTTGCATAAAATAAACTTATTCAAATGTAACTACTTAACGGAAGCCGACATTTTGTGATGCTAATTTTTCGGTTTTGTATATTTCATCAAGAAATTAACTTTAAAAAAATATATACATACTTATTAATATTATAAATTCTATTTTTTTTAGGATCGATGTTTTGTTTTCTCTTTCAGGGAAAAAATACTGATTTTTTATTATTAGTATGAAACTTGGTTTATAGATAGCTATAGATCACATATAGGGTACTCTTTTCCCGATATTCCCACGAAATAAGAAATGTCGTGGGTTGAGCTACGAGGCCTTCTCCGGCCCGTTGGACCGACGATCTACGTAAGATTGCCGGCGTAGGCTGAATGAGGATTGCGGAAGACCGGGATGTGTGGCGCGAACTTGGGGAGACCTTTGTCCAGCAGTGGACTGCGATAGGCTGAAGTGTAAGCTACGAGGCACAGCAAGCAATAAACAATTTGCTGTTTATATGTTACCTTGATTACAGTATGGACTTTTGAACGATTTTGAAAATACCATCTTTTAATTTCTTGTAATTTTATTTTGTAATATTGTTCCAACTAAAAATAAAAATGCGGTCAATACAATACCAGTGGCCTGTAAACGACTCACATTGGTTCACACATGAGGTTTTTACATTTGAATTTTAAAAGGATCATCCACAGGCTCGAAATTGCCCGTTACTTTTTAATTATGCTTATCCTTCAAGTGATTTATTACCCATGACTACAGGTCGACAGCCTTTACACATTTCTTTGGTAACAGTAAATACTATTTCTCCTATGAATGGCTGAGGTTAAAACTTAACATTCCTACCCAGCTACTCACAGTGCCCAGCTGTACATATCAGTTGTGACTACGTCTCATCAACTGAATTCAGTCAATAAAAAAAGTCAATAAGTAATAATATGAGTAAAAATTATTTTTAATCTAATCAATTGCCTATTTATGACAATGGCTACAATAGGAAAAGTCATTTTGATTCGTAATCTTAGCATTCTAGACGTAGACATGTATATTACCTACTACAACTTAAAAGAATTATATAAGTAATGAAAAAAACAGCAAATAATATTTTGTTTTAGATGTTGAATCATTAAGTTAAATAAAATTAAGTTCATCTGAAGCGTTTTTGAAATCAACGAAATTTTCTTAAACTTTTCTCATGTTAATGCACTGGAAATTATACCACGTTCGCGTTTTCTGAGTAAATTCCGTTTTAAACAAGGTCACACACAAAGAAAAATAGTTTCAAAGAACACAAAGCAAGTGTTCCTACGTCGGTAAGATTTTGGAATCTTAGTCGCTGGTATAAAGGACTAAAGGGAACACAACGTCAACGTAACGTGGAAACGAAATGAGTTTTGTTTGAGATAAACCGTTTTTTGTTATTACGTTTTTAATACGGAATTTGTAATAATAAATAAGTCATGGATATGACTTCTTAGTTAGCTAGATGAACCGGTGAATTTTGTGCTACGATTTTTTGTTCGCGAATACATCGATCGGTTTAAAAATTTTTTAAATAAACCTTGTCCTCACAAAAATAATTACAAAAAAAAAAAAAAATACCAAATTAGGTGCTCGTCTCGCTCGGAAGTTATTTTCGAATATATATTTCAGCGTTTTTTTGATATATTATTTTCATTGATATATATTATGATTAAAATAAAGATAATTGTGTTTGCTGGCAAACGAAGAAAAACCGCCTTCAATTATATCGACAAGTAATAAAACGTAAGTAGACAAAAAAAATATTGAGTAAATACGCATTATCAAAGATTACTCCAAAAGTTGTAATCAGATCTCGATGAAATTTAAATGTGACCACATGATAAACATCGGCTTTCGATTAAATTAAAAATCATCAAAATCGGTACAGCTTATCGAGAGTTTTTTCCCTCGATTTCTCTGGGATCCCATCATCGGATCCTGGTTTCCTTGGTACCAAACTAGGGATATTTCCTTTCCAACGAAACAAGAAGAACAAAATCGGTTCATAAACGACGGAGTGTCCCCGAACATACATAAAAAAAGTATATATACGGCCGAATTGAGTAACCTCCTCCTTTTTTTGAAGTCGTTTAAAAAATGAGTTCATTTGGTTTAATTTTTCAAATAGCTGTATTGGTTTCATTGACTATATTACTATGGTTCATGAAAGTAAAGCAGTACCTTAATACCTCAATGCGAATAAAATCATACAGCTCTACATTAGAATATACTCTGTATATTTTAATATGATACTAAATACGTATTGTACTTATTCTGAACGTGAATCAAAAGAGGCAATCGCTGACATACGGCGAGGTTGAATTGCGCGGAATAAACGGTTTGAATTTTAATTAATTAAGAAAGAGCGTGCAACAGTCTGTGTTTACAAGGAAACCTAGGCAGTGCCGCGTCGTTTGGCTTAGCTCGAGCCTTACTCCATTAGGAAAATTAATGTTTTGAATTACTCGCGGCCGACCGAGGTGACAGCGTGGGTGAAGACGAATTGCGAGGATCGAATTGTGATGCGGGTGTATGCAGGGTCCATAATTTCTCCTTCTGAGAATGGTCTGGAATGATTTCCGTTTTGTCGTGACATGTACAGTTATGTTTATTTACATTTTTTTTTGGAATTTTTAGGAAATAATAGAATATATACGGTGTTAGCCTATAAGTGGTTGTTGCACTTGTGCTATGTATTAATTATATTTAAATGTTAAATGTCTGTGAATCAGTGTAAACAACTGTTGGCTAACCTAATAAATAAAATAAATAAATAATAAAAAAATAATAATACTGAATTATATTTTGTTAAGATTTCACTTTAAGTGTAAATGCAAATGATCATGAATGATGAATTATTTACATCTTACAGGGAATTACTAAATGATTGTAATATTATCTAAAGTGTTTTGAAAAAATTCCGAAATAGGAAACTATTGACATAAAAATTAGCCTGTATCGCTAAATATTATATGAGACTATATATCTACACGCTAAGTTTAAGTTAATGGCTTAGAGAATTATCATGTTAATAGGAAACAAACGATTGAACAATTTATATATTTTTTATTCTACAATATTGTGATAAAAAATACGATAAAAATAACAACATTATTTCATTATAAATATGTAACATAAAAAAATATAGTCATTAATCAAAATGTCAGCAGAAAATTTTATTCAAAAAAAATATAATACAAAAAGAATTAGCTCAAACGAAAAATCAGTCACCAAGGTGTTGCCTAGGCATGTATGCATCAATCTTCAAGCGGAATGTGACACGCCATTATAAATCTCATTGGAGATACCGTCATCCATCAACGAAAGGAAATGAAGTCCGCAGACAGCGAGACGTCGCAGCGTACGTAACGCAACAACGGCAATGGTTATAAATTCTGCTTTAGAATTCATCCTAAGCTATTTCGTACCTGACTATGAACACTGTTCTCATTATTTATAAAACGCGTTGGCATTGATACATCGGGTTTGAATTTGGAACATACACAAATTTGTATTCGAAATATATAAAAAAAAAAATTAGAACGGTCGGACTAATTCAACAATTTTCGGTACTTTGAAGAAAAATGTTATGAAATGACAAATTAAGAAAATAACAAAGACAATTAGAAAATTTCAGAATGTTTACAACTAATAAAGCTTCACCCTTTTGACATTTTACACAACGCCTTGTAGGGTCAGATAGTTTTAGATAAAATATTCTAGATTTAAAAAAAATAGAATTACGTTCAAGAATAAGAACAATATTGTAACTTAAAATGTAGAGCTAATTTAAATTAAAATACTATACTGAAACTCATACATATTGTTATTTAAAGGTGAAAGACAAGCGAGCAAATAGACTAGGTAATTAACGGCGGACAGACGATGGAATTTTAATGAGACGACCTCCAGTCAATAAACTTCCGTATGGTAAAGTAGCTGTATTATGGAACTTGATTATCTCGAGAAAGGTTACCTTTATTTCTGGTAACCTGAAACCAATTGGCATCCATTTACTAAACAAAACACAGATCGTTTTGTTGTTGTTGTTGTTTTTTTTTGTCTAATAATCAACAATAGAGTTGAGTATACAATATAGTTAATATTTTTTATAATATGTGTATATATGCATGCATGTATGTGTGTATATTTAGTTTTCTTTCTGTGTTCTTTCATTTTAATTCTGTACACCCTTTCCGCTTTTTTCACATTATCTCCTCCAAGCTGGTTGTCTGGAAGAGATCGCTGTTTAGCAATAAGACCGCCTGTTGTACATTTCTTTTTGTATATTGTTTTATAAATTGTAAACTTCTTTTTATGTGTACCTTACAACATCTGGTTCCCTAAGATCAATAATTTGGGTGTTTTAAAAGTGCACTCTACTTTAGGTTATATATCTACTTGTTTATTAAGATCAGGTACGATATCAGAACGAAAGGTTACTGAATATAAAATTTTAGGAATATTTTCAGGTATTGTATTAGTTGGGTGCATTTGGTGTTCCTTTCAACCCGACAAAACCTCATCGTAAGAATCAGTGGATTTGATGCATTGTTTCATCAAGTTTTAAATGAAATAATACACAAAATAAAAAACGACATACATAATTTTATTAATTATTAGATAATTTAGTTAAAATATCTACATCAAAAAATAAATTATTAAATTTCGAGATCTACTAAACAATAAATATGGCTGGCTACCAATAAGTGTAATGTTACATTTATGGTTACTTGTACCATTACATATATATGAAGACCGTTCAATAAAGGCTTAACGAGACTTACAGATTGAGAACAAATAAGTTACCAATATTACGTAATATTTCGATGTACTGGTATACTTAGCTCTATATTAATCACGTATTTAGAACAACAATGGAGTCACAATGACATCGGGCAATGAATTCGGGCAGCCGCCCTAATCAGCTCAAAGCGAGTAATTGGTCTGCGTATTAGCATTCAATCATGATATTGCATTGGTATAATACAATTTTAATACAAAAATGCCTCGGGCTACCCATTCGCATTATCCGTGATTTTGTGCAGGTAGCGTCACAAAGGTAACGCAGTAAACACAAGCGACCGTATATTAAAACGAAATGAAAATGTTCGTTTGTCACTTGTTTCAATATTTACAGATGTCAGTCGATTGGGAAATGCTACATGGTTTTTATTACGTTTACCTTTGGTGACGGTGGATTTTACCAGACGCTGGACGTTAAAAGCGAATTAAACAGTGAGTGCTACGTGACTGTTTGAAACGACGTGATAAATGTTGTTTTTTTTTTCTCTCTCGATATAATCATATTTGGTATAGGTGTTTTGGAGTGGCTTCGGCACTGTACCTCGGGTGTATTTTACGGAAACCCTTCATTCACTTTCCAAAAGCCGACACTCGGGTAATTCAATTGGTAGATCCAAGCCCAACTTCACAGCGGTCTTGGGGAAAATTTTCTTAAAAGGCTGTCCATAAGAAGCTTCTGGGAGCACGCAATTGTTATTTATGCATTAACCTGGCCGCCTTCCTAATCGTTCCCCGAGGTACGGTGCCTCCTCGCATGATTTTATTTTGCCACTTGCCCACCTAAAGCCCTCTTCCCACAACGAGTTTTGACAATGTATCCGTTACGTGAGCATACTGTAATTGTTTTACGTGCTCAGAATTTGTTTTTCGACTAAAGTTTATCTTGTTAGGATTATAATGTTACTTGGTAGCGAGATGTAAGATGATCATTGATGTGATAATATTTTATAAGGATAAACAAGTATAGTATTCATAAACGAAGTTAGCTATTAAACGAAAAAAAAAATATTCACATCAAAATGATACCAACGACTAAGTGAATAGAAGCAAAATAAAATAATTTAAAAATTATTAAAATAACATTAAATATTTTCTCATAGAAGAGTATAAAAAAATAAAACAGTGTGTCTTTAGCTCGAAATGTCTATCAAAGGCGATGAATTAACAAACAGAGAAAGAAATATTTTTCTTTGAAAATATTATATTAAAGAGAAATCTTTTCAGCTTCGATTCCTTTCAGGGTGAATATATTATTAAAATACTAAAATAGAGTTAAAAGATGTTAAAAGACATTTCCTAGTCCCAAAATTTCTTTGATAAAAAAAAAATCACCCACTTAAGCTTAGGAAACGCGAATCAAATAAATATTAAGAAGAAATTCTAATGTGTCCTACATACGGACTATTTATTTGCGTGAACAACGTTCTTCAAGAAAAGAAAAATATCTTCTATTTGATATTTAAAATATTAAAATGTTGTATTTCGTGAAATCATCAACTATTTATTTTATACTTTAATCTGTACTTACAGCTATTTACCTTTAGTACAAATGTATGGATGGTACCTTTTGGGGGCAATGAACAGAAAAAATACCATTTTAAATACTATACTACTAATTTCTCTCTAACCGGCCTTTTCAAGATATTATAGAAACGATGATAACTTATCAGTAAGTATTGACTTTATATCTCACCCATTGTTGTTTAATTAATATTCGATGCTAATGATGTTGGCAGCCGAAATACAGTTATACCTAATTCGGCTACAGATTATAATCTTATTATTTTTATTGAAATTATTATTCTAAAGCTGTACTAAATTTGTAAATGTAAATAAATAAATTAATTATAAGTGTTGAAAATATTAATGATAAATAATTCACTGATGTTTGTACAATGTCATCTGTAGTCACCCTTATCTGTTTTTGTTTTGCTCGGTTTTTAAACAAATCCATAAGCGCCCTTTGAAGGATACAGTTGAAATGAAAATAAAAACAGGCCTTCAGTGGTCGACTGCTAAATGTTTTCTTTTGGCGGAACAAACTGGAGAGCCCGTGTTTTATATAAGGCCGCTTGCACAATGAAAATTAATTTTCGAAATGTTCGAATAAATTCATCCTTAAATGTACGTGAATTTGTATCAAGCGATACATTAATAATTTTTACGTTTTTTATTTTTCTTATGATTGAAGTTAGTTATAATGAGGACTTTGTAGAGTTTTGTTGATATATTAAGTTTAAATCGTCCGAAATTATCATTTAGTTGTATTTCCGATTCAAAAATTCTTATAATTGTTCGAAGTGGCGTATGAATATCTTTCAACGAGGTCAATTTTTTAATTTAAAACTTTGATACCGTAAACTGTTTTTCAGATTATAGGAATTCGGACATTCTTAAGTCTGTAATTGGGTCATTCACCGATCTAAGAGTATTCACGTGTCACTGGGTTTGTAGATTTTATCATACAAGTATATACGTATATTACAATCAAAATTAGATACACTATTTTGTTTGAAAAGTATGGCACTCATAACAAAATCCGTTGCATAAGTGCAAACAAGGTAATACAATAATTAAAAAAACGTAGTTTAATAACTTAAGAAGGATTCATAAATATTCACATTCGTACAAACAAAAAAAAAAATACTAGCCAAAGCAGAAGGTTATATTATTCAATAGAAACACGAAATTGTATTGGATTCAGACGTTTTTTCGGAAAGCGAGTCCATATGTATGAAATTCGAGGGTCAAGAGAAAATTACAGAGGCAAAGACGATCATTGCGGTCGGCATGAAGCGTCCGTACTAGCCAGTAATTTATATCACTAGTTTTAGTTACATGATCTCAATAAGATCAAGATTGTTTTTGTATTAGATCATAGAGAGATTACGCAATTAAATGTATTATTGTATTCTAGTAGTTGTTATTCATCATCAATACATATAATAAAAATGTAACGGATCGCTGTCTGTACGTCTGTATATATGAGAAAAAATATTATTGCGACCTTTATCAACGCAAATAGCACCCAAAACAATGATTGTTAGATTATTTATCTATTTCTCTATGCGTTTGTGTACGCTAATCTCAGGAACTTTAAGTAAATATATTTCCTTAAAGTAAGTCAATCAGTTCAGCCTATCGCAGTCCACTGTTGTCCATAGGCCTCCCTAAGTTTGCGCTAGATATCCTGGTTTTCCGCAATCCTCATCCAGCCTGTACCAATTGGCAATCTTATGTAGTTCATCAGTCTAAAGTAGTAAGTCGTCAGTTTTAAGCAAGTTTGGGGGTGCAATACCGACCAAAAACCTGCGGGAGCCTTCAGCCGCTTTAATTGGAGGACCCCGGATCTGCAGGCATCAGGATCCCTCGCGAAAAGGCCAGACTTCTCCTCCATGGGGACTGTCCGGCTCACCTCTGAACAATCCCAACGACGCCGTGTCTAGCAGGACCGGGTTCCCATCCCGGCCCGACACGGGCGACACATAGCACAATGTAACAGTTCAGATAAGCAAGAGAAGATACCTAAATTTCATTGTCGCTTTAATTGTCGCAATTAGAAATAATAATGACATTATAATATACTAGGAAATGTTAAGTGGAAAATCATATACAAATAAAAACCGTTTATAGTAAAGTACCATATAGTCAGGTTTAATAAATAAAAGAATAAATAAAAACTCGTAACCCGACCATTTCTCATGTATAAAAGTAAAAAAATATCACCCCGACCGGTATGATTGTATTAGTTCAAAGAAAAAACAGCACCGGTAGCGTTGGTTTCGAGATAGAAAAAATCACTAAACCAACGATCATATTTCACCGGTGGACCATCCTCGGTTCGTAATTGCAAAATGCGACTGTTCTGTGAAGTTTTCTTTAATAATTTATATAAAAACTAGTCTACTAAAGATGTTTTATTTAAATTGTTGTTAATATCTACTTGAACGAATTTTAGTATTATATTTTAAAGCATGCTATATCTTGGTAAGTTTCATTAAAATCGGTTTTCTAAAAATACAAAAAAAAAACTTTTTGGTCCGTGACAAAATATAAAACTTAGTTTGGAAAAATATTATAGTACAGAATTATCTGGACCTATTTTATGACATATGTATATTTATAGGCACGCTCATATAAATACACGCTTAAATTTTATCTGTTAACAATTTATATAATGTAAGTTGGTCAATTACAAAATTTTACAAAGTTAAATACACGTTACAGTTAATTATTCGAGCGATATTTATCAAATTCTGTTCCATTAAGTGCATTAATAAATTGAGACATTTCGAGAGGTATCTTAATACCAAATATTCCGTAAGCTGCACGAGGCTACATATATGTACTATTATATATTAATCGCTAGAATTCGGCACGTAATTGTAGAGCTATTTTGAGGGTAGGTTTATATTCAACCAATTCCAAAACCAATCGCTTCAGCCTGCAATATCTCACTACTGGGCATATGCCTCTTTCCCCATGTAGGAGAAGGATCAGAGCTTAATCCACCACGCTGCTCCAATGCGGGTTGGCGGATATATTCCCTACTATGAGTAACAATCGCTATCAGGTGTATATGATAACAACCGGGACCGACGGCTTAACGTGCTCTCCGAGGCACGGTGGGGAGACCCACTAGGACTGCACAAACACCCAGACCACGGCAAACACCTGTATGGCCAATACAAATGTTTGTCATGTGCGGGGATCGAACCCGCAACCGCCAGCGCAACAGGTACAATCCATGACTGTGACCGTTGCGCCAACGCGGCGTTCAAAACAAAACACTATATTAAGTGTTATTTGTATATGAAAAGATTATTAATTTACATCGCCATATACTGCATTAAAATATAAATCCAGACTAAAATTTAGCGTTGAAAAGTGCTATACTTTCCTGGACTTTATAAATAATAGACCTAATAAACTTGTGTCATCCCTTACGTCGCTTGGACAAATTCTCTCCCACGAAAGTTCACCCACATTACATACCCAGCGCCATTTTTCAACTCAGCGGGCGGTACGCTAATAGATAGTTAGGAAGTTCCATCTTCTTTCGTTTTCTGGAACTCTGGTAGGTCAAATATTATTGACCCTAGTTTTAAGTATTTTAAAAATATTTTACGTAACGAATAAATTAACGTCTGTTTTAATGTTATTGTAAATAACTACTTTAATATACATTACATATTGTTGGTCAGGATAATTGCTTATTTATTTTGATTTGGTAAAATTCCTAAGATGTTCTCGATTATAAAATTGCTCAGAGCGCAATGCTCAAAATTACTTTTTATTCATATTTATTCACATTGAACAGAGAATATATAAACTTTATGGACGAATTTAGCTTCATTATCTTCTTAATAGGCACGAGACAACCTGTGCAGTTTAGTTCACGTTTTCAAGTGACAAAACTTCATATAACTTAAATCATTACACTTTGTTTTACAATCTCCTTATTACCACTTACTAAAGTTTAAAATTGAGCATAAATTCGTAAACATAGTTTTGTAGTAACTGCAGACCGAACTCCGAGTGTCGAAACACCGAGTCTTCAGTCGAATTTGATTCGTAAAGTTTACGACTTCCACGTAGTCTCGCCTTTAGACTATGATTTCAGTATTCTGATCTTCTAATTAGTTTGAATATATCCACATTGTTAATATAGTACTTAGTTACTTACGTATCGAAAGTGATAATTTTGTTTTAATTTTATCCAAAAAAAATATTTTGTAATTATTGTAGATTTTGTGTTTAATAATTAATTTGAATTAAATAATCATTCACAGACTAAAATATTCTTTTGAATGAAAAAATAAAATAAAGAACTTATCATCTAACTTGTAAACCAGCGCACGAAGAACATACAAAGAGAATATAACTTCGTTTAGTACGTCATAAGGATAGCGGCAATAAACCAAAATCATCACTCACGTCCTAAAAAATCTCTCCTATTAGCGTCTGACATTAGCTTCGTAATAATAAAACTCTAATATCACCGAATATTCACCGTCCCGATTCCGTTCCTTTATTAGCAAACATCCGGGCTTTACGCAGACGACTTTTTTATTTCCGCTTATCCGGGAACTCAGCTGTTAAATTTTTTGAGAAGTCAAATATTTTATGCCACGTCCCGGCTTGACATGACAATTACATACTATAAGTTACAACGAATGCATGAAATGTACGAGGAGAGAGATTTTATTTCATTTATTATTATTATTTTTATTTATCTAAATTGGACAGCGAAGGGCTCTAGTTTTCGTGAGATTTCGCTCGTCTAAAAATCTGACACTTCGCAAGAACACGATTTAACTTTACTCCTTCAAAAAAAAAAAATCTTTTCAATCGCAGTTGGACGTTTGGAAGGATAATGATTATGTAATTTTAAAATTGAGGTTTTCTTTTAGAGACTTTGAGATACGTTTAAAAAAGGTTCGTGAAAATCCGTTTCGGTTTGTTCAGGAAAAAATAGTCATCAAGCTTTCTCTTTCGTAAATGCAAATTAAATTTAGAATGTACTGCTAACTAAAAAAATAAAAATAATTTACAAAGTACATAGCAGGCTTCATGTAAAGCTATAAACAAAATTAATAAACCGCATCAACACCGAGAAGACCAATAACTGCCTGCCATTTATGCCGACGTAAAGGTGCCCCTTTAGGGTGCCAGTCTTTTATGAAGCAATCGCGTCACCTTTGGCAAACTTTACGTTCCCTGAATACGTACAATTACGAGGCAATAACTCGTTTCGAATTGTTTCTGGTCCGTATAAGAAGCCCATTAAATTTTATGCATTGTAAAATATTATTGTTTATTGAAATTTCATTATAAACTCCATTTCAAATGAACGCATTGTGGAGCGACATGATTTTGATGAAGTTGGATTTTCAATATGGCGGCCCAACCTTTTGTTTCATTATTGTCTGTTGTTTTATAATTAGCTTAAAAATATATACTTTTAACACATATTGTGTATTCATAAATTTTTGTTACATTAAATACTTAAAAGGTCTAAACGTAAATGTGTCATTGTTACCGTTATAACTCATACAAGAATGCTTTAAGGTGGTCAATTTTGACCCGAAACTTCGGTGCTTTTCGGCGGTTTATACCAATTTAATATGGCAGTTTAATACGTTATGATTAACACTCTCCCCAGCCATTTGCATACAAACTAACTTAAGAGATGCAAATACATCCAGTTCAAATGATATTTTGTAATTATTTAACGTAAGGGGAGTCTTTACTTATTAAAATTTGCATAAAACATTCTTTAATATAACTTTCTCTAAATATAATTTGAAAAAAAAAAACCTATACACGCGTAGTCAAAAAGATTTTTATATGGTATACTAATGTACTATATGGTATACTAAGTATTCGTCCTAAGTTTAAGATAATTTTTTCGTCTTTCGGGATTTTAAAGCAACATAACATAGTACATCAATCGTACTAACTTTGCTGTGTATGTTTTTGGCATATTAGACTTTATTTTCTTTTGTAATAAAAGTCTAAATGTTCTTGTGATATTGCTTCAGCATTTATTATTATTTATTAAAAACAAAGTAAAGCTATTTTAAATGTTAAATACCCAGCATGTGTCACGTGTGTTATTTTTCATATGTTTTCTGGGAATGACAATATTTCATTTCGAACTAGTATCGTATTATTTATCGTCTAAAAAAAAATAACTAAATTAAAGATGTGAGTATCGAATTTGACATATTAATCGAAACACAAAATCGATTTCAATTTATGTACATGACATAAAAAACTTTTTGAAACCTGAATGTACAAAATAAAAGTTTTCTTCAAAGAAAGGTTTTGCGTTAAATTAATAGTGTACCTTTAATATTTCAGTAACAGATAAGCGATCAATTGTAACACTATCACAGTGGAGAGATTTTTGCGTATCGAATGAGACCGACCACCGTCACGTCACGTACCGTTGAAAACAATTAAATCTTTCGATGCCGTGACACGGACGGGACGGGATGAAAAACGCTTTATACGTACGGTTTATTAACATCCAAGTGACAAATTATTCGAATGAATCATTCGTTCATTTCGATGTCGTTTCGACGTCACAAAATTTAAATTAATCGATTTATTAAATAACTTTTTTTTGTTATTTTTTTTTTTGTTCGAATATATTATTTTTTATTTATTTAAAAACGTGGTCAATTTCTGAAAGAGTCGTCATTTTACATGCAACATTCCAAGTTTATTAACTTTAAAAAATGTTACTCCGAACAAAGAATATAAAGGTAACGATCAAGTCATAACCATTAAACTATAAACTACATCATTTTGAAGTTTTATGTCTATATGACCTAGAATTCCAAACACGATTGTACACCGTTTCGTAGGCACATATAAACATATATTATTACTTGGTTTTAATAAAATTTATGAAGCAAAATGTGCCTACGAGCAAGCAGTACATCTTAATTAATGTGAGGTACAACAAGTGAAATGAATGGCTTCAATACGGCGTTAATTACGAAATTATGATTAAAGTTGGCGTCTTGTGAAACTAACGAGTCTTTCAATAATATATGTACTCGAATATAATATCGTGTTTACATTTTCCGACGACATTCTTATGTGGTATCGATAAGGCGTGTTACATATTAAATTCCTGTTAAATGAATGTTTAATTGTGTACATATTTGTGAAAATAGGTACAAAATCTCTAAAAAATGTTGGAACTTAAATATGAAAATAAATTCGTATACAACCGTAAAAATTGTTTTGAATTCCTTTTCCTTTACTAAATAATTCATTTTTATTAAATGAGTACAATTTGTAATTCAAAATAAATGTTAAATTCATGGTCTAAATTTGTTGAAAAGCTTAGATAACCCCTTACAGCACACAATTACATTAGCAAGTAGTAAAGAACATTTCCGGGCGGAACCGCTCTTAACCGGTTTAGACTGGACGTAGCCGGTTTGCTCCGGTACTATACAATGTAGCAGATGCGGGAGACTTAATTCTCTTCCTTGGTCTCTGAATGCCAACATCGTATGGGATAAGATTAGTTTAAAGACATCTGTGTGTAAGTTTCTAGAACAAATTATCGAAGTGAAAACTTCAGAGACATCTATTACCCAATTGTCTTTTACTTCTTAATCTGAATATTTCTTAGATTAAACTTTTAATACAAGAATGATATTTTTAAATTTAGTCAAATTGTTTAAGTCATATTATCAAACATAACAATACAAATATACTTTATTGTACAACCAAAAACAATACATGTGACATAAAAGAAAAAGAAACAAACAAGAAATAATAATAATAATAATAATAACAAAAAAAGCAATGTACAAAAGGCATAACTAAAAATTTCATTAATTAAATATTCTTCATAATCTTCACTACGAAATGAAGATCATTATAGTAAATGCGAAGCTAACACTGATTAGAAATATAAATTCTTCTGAGAAGAACTGACAAGAAACTCAACAGAATCTTACTGAATGTCTGACTGACCGACACTTGTCACGTATATAATTTTGTATCAAAAATAAATATAGTATGCTTTGGTAATTAAAGATAATTTATTGATATTGTTTCAGCCTGTAATATTCCATTGCTGGGCATAGGCCTCTTTTTCTATATTAAAGAAGCATGGGGCTCAATCCACCGCCCTACGCCACTGCGGGTTGACTCATAATCGAGTCAAGTTTAATAAAAGTCATAATTTATAGCTATTAACATCAATTTGGGCATTAGTTTTATTGTGTTTAAGTGTGCCTACGCATATTAATTAATTTAGGAATAAAACAAAATAACAGCCAAGCGTGAATATAAAATACAACTCTTACACAATCAAACAGTCTTATGCGTCATTTAAATAAAACAAAACATAATTATGAACCAGCCAAAAAAATTGTAATAAGTATAAATTGCACTACAAAATTTCACAAATGCACAATTAAAAAATCTAATCACTCAATAACGCTAAAAATATTATTCTTGAAGCCTATTTTATTACTTTCTTGAATCGTTCCATTTATTTTACAAGATAGGAAACAATTTAAATCAAAACAGACCACAACAGATTAGACGCAGCATGTCAATAAGCGTCAGATGGTACACATCGTAGGTGCAACATAACAGGCAGGCTGTAATGAAGGCGAACCCGGTTAGTGGGGCCGTCGGGCGGAACAATTGCATCTTCGCAGCGACGCCCTCGGATCGTACATACGGTGTATAGTTTACCATGCACTCGGGTGTAACGTTCGGTAATTTTCGTAGAATTTTGAGTGCGAAAACTTGCTAAATTTCTTGCTGAACGTGAGTGTTTGTGAAGCTTTTATAACTTAGGTAATATGTGTTTACTTAGTTAATAGTTTCTGACTGAGATTAAAACAATGTAATAGTATGTACTCTTTCCAATTAACGAACCTCTTTTTCAACGAAATAAAGTGATGATTCGAGATTAGAGTTTTATTAAATTAATAGGAAAGAAAAAATAGACTAATTAAAAAAATCACAGTAAGAATTTAAAGCACACGGAGAAAACAATTGGATTACAGTAAACAACAAAGATGCAGATTTTATTTATTCTGAGAAATTTGTAAAGAAATTCCACTCGAAATTTGCATTATAGAGCTATGCAAAACTGCTGCAATCCTTGGCAAAGCGGCGTCTTAAACACAGCTGAGGGAATAATTTATATTAGTTCCACAATTGCAACATGCATAAATATGACAAACGTTTGTTGAAAAATCAAAGTACGCTGTAAAAAGATACGGTCCATAAAGAACATTTTTAGATTTTCGTCTGCTTTATTGGCATCTTAAACTATGAAAATTACTTCAGTTTTCAGTTTCAGTATTCTCTGTGTAATAAATTGGGTAGCGTGACAAAAATTTGAGTGTTTCATTACAATATAATCATTAATTAATACACAGAGCGTCTTCGGTGCGACAAAGCCAGCCCTGCGGTCACCAACCCAACTGGGCAACACACGTGAGTTCACGTAATTTTTAGCGCGAACTTGCGGAAGCCTATGTCCAGCAGTGGACTGCAATAGGCTGAAGTGAGTGAAGTGATTACGAAATAGGAAGGATATTCGAGCAGTTTGATTTTCTAAAACAAACAAATATTACGAAAAATGTAAATTTATATTTCAAAGAACAAAAGCATTACGAAGAACAGATTCTTAGCTATAGGTATAGGTACGGTGTGACAGATCGATGACATTACGAACATGTTTACTTAACAGATGTCATGATACATTGATCTATGCGGAGATATCTCCGATGCGTGATCAATTTTGCAGATACAGTGACTGTTTGTCGATATTAAAGGAAAACAGTTTCAGAATAGTATTAAAACCTTATGAAAAAACTTTGTTCATTCTGTTACTGTTAGTATAATAAAGGCATGTACCATCATGGGTTAAAAAGTGACGTCAAGTATCCCAACCGAAAAAGTGTTTTGTTTTTCATTTATTGTTTATTTGAACAAGTAATTTTTAGGGTAACTGATTTGAAACTTATTTTGAAGCCTAATGTTATTAAATTATGTGATTGATGTGATTTGTTTTCTAGTAAAACGTGTCTAGTAAAACGAGGGTGCTTTAGACCACACGATTGAAGTAAAACTTCTTTAGCAATAGGCCTGCACTGTCTTACATATACGA